>NC_053022.1:122249763-122392756 GCF_003073215.2 Triticum urartu
GTATCAATCCTCAAACACTGCATGATTAGGATGTGATTAACTTGTGGGTTTTGGGAAGTAGATGATGAGGTAGAACCTATTGCCTGTTTTATTATCAAACCCTTGGGAGTTACTTCTACGTTATGCTTATATGGCCATGCTATGCTCGTAGACGTGGTTTGGGTTTGAGAAATCCATGACAGATGTGAGATTTGTTAATTAATGGTTCAACTTAAGGTGGCAACTTTAATACACATCTTGGTGGATTGCTTGTTTGGGCACCTGGGGATATACCAGTGTTGTCCAGGAGATCCCGGGGATATACTGTGTGATCCTCCTACGGTCCGCCACCCAGGCTCAAAGGGATCGTGAGATTTTTTTCATGCTAGAAACTTCCATGTGAAGCCACAAGCCATTATGGGCTCTGGCATAGTTGAGTATGGTGTGTGACCTCTTTCAGTGGTGGGCTAGCAGATGTAGAGGGAAAGTAGGTGTAACTGTCCACCCGGAGTAAAGAGTTAATGCTTCTGAAACACTGTGTCTCGATCATTCATTTCTCAAACACCGTGTAGTGCGAGAAATCCAACGGAGGAGATTGAGTCTTGTGGGGAAAAGTGTGCAAACCTCTGCAGAGTGTACAAACTAATCATGGTTAGCCAAGTCCCCGGTTATGGACATCTTGAGTATCTAGTACTTGGACTATCCTATTGTATCCCATCACTTTAATCTAATTTGTTGGGTTGATAATTACTTTTAATTGGGATTGAGATGGGGGTACCATTCTCAATGTTTGAACTACCATGATAGTTAAAATAAAATTTATTCCTTTGTTGTAGGGAAAAATTGGCTTTTCGCAAAAACTTATAACCATAGAGCCTCCACCAGCCATATATGCATATAGTGATAGCATTTATCTGTTCATTGCTCTACTGTGTTATATTGCCAACATTTTCCATGTGCTGACCTATTGTGTTGCAGACTTTTCAAACGATGAGTAAAGGTGCGATAGGTCGTTTTCATGCACTCAGCTATGCCGTTGGAGTTGATGGACTTACTTTATCTTCCAAGTCTTCCGCTGTTATCGTGTTAGATGCATTCAGCCATATTTATTGTAGTAAGTTCTCTTTTGAGATATTAGATGTAATAAGTGTGTGATTGCTACTTTGTTATAAATCCTTCAAGTACTGTGTGTGTCAGCATTACCGATCCAGGGATGACACTGAAACACATAGGCTTGACCGTTTGAGGTCGGGTCGCTACAATTATTTATAATGTTTTTATGCATAATAATGCTTTTTTGAGTATTTCTAATGCCTTTTCTCTCATAATATGCAAGGATCACACAAAGAGGGAAAATACCGGCAGCTGGAATTCTAGACCTGAAAAAGCTATGTCAAGCTACCTATTCTGCACAACTCCAAATGAGCTAAAAGTTCACGGAGAACTTTTATGGAATATATAAGAATTATTGGAGCAAATAAGTACCAAAGGGGGCCACCAGGAGGGCACAACCCACCTGGGCTCCCTGGCGCGCCCAGGTGGGTTGTGCCCTCCTTGGCCCACCTCTGGTGCCCCTCTTCTGGTATATAAGTCATTTTGACCTAGAAAAAATAAACAGAGGACTTTCGGGATGAAGCGCTGCCTTCTCGAGGCGGAACTTGGGCAGGAGCACTTTTCCCTCCGGCGGAGCGATTCCGCCAGGGGGACTTCCCTCCCGGTGGGGGAAATCATCGTCATCATCATCACCAACAACTCTCTCATCTTGGGGAGGGCAATCTCCATCAACATATTCAAGAGCACCATCTCCTCTCAAACCCTACTTCATCTCTTATGTTCAATCTTTGTACCGGAACCTTAGATTGGTGCTTGTGCGTGACTAGTGGTGTTGATTACATCTTGTAGTTGATTACTATATGGTTTATTTGCTGGAAGATTATATGTTCAGATCCATTATGCTATTTTATACCCCTCTGATCTTGAGCATGATTATAATTTGTGAGTAGTTACTTTTGTTCTTGAGGTCACAGGAGAAATCTTGTTGCAAGTAATCATGTGAACTGTATACGTGTTCGATATTTTGATGGTATGTATATTGTGATTCCCTTAGTGGTGTCATGTGAACATCGACTACATGACACTTCACCATATTTGGGCCTAAGGGAATGCATTGTGGAGTAGTTATTAGATGATGGGTTGCGAGAGTGACAGAAGCTTAAACCCTAGTTTATGCGCTACTTCGTAAGGGACTGATTTGGATCCAAAAGTTTAATGTTATGGTTAGATTTTATCTTAATACTTTTCTCATAGTTGTGGATGCTTGCGAGGGGGTTAATCATAAGTAGGAGGTTTATTCAAGTAAGAACATCACCTAAGCACCGGTCCACCAACATATCAAATTATCAAAGTAGCGAACACAAATCAAACCAACATGATGAAAGTGACTAGATGAAATTCCTGTGTACCCTCAAGAACGCTTTGCTTGTCATAAGAGACCATTTTGGCTTGTCCTTTGCCTCAAAAGGACTGGGCTACCTTGCTGCACTTTTGTTACCATTATCGTTACTTGCTCGTTATAAATTTATCTTGCTATCAAACTACTCGTTACTTACAATTTTAGTGCCTGTAGAGAATACCTTGCTGAAAACCGCTTGTCGTTTCCTTCTGCTCCTCGTTGAGTTCGACACTCTTACTTATCGAAATGACTATGATTGATCCCCCAAACTTGTGGGTCATCACTGCCACATGAGCGTTATGGGCACACATAATGGAAATTTATTTTGAATGATTAGAGTTGGCACATGCTAATTTACTTAGAACGTCATGGAAATACCACATATGGTAGGTATGGTGGACTCATTTGGCACAAGTTTTGTTAAAGGAATTGGATGCACAAGCAGCATTCCCGCTTAGTACTAGTGAAGGCAAGCAAATAGATTGATAAGCGACCAACCAAGAAACGAAAACAGTCATAAACACACATTAAACATAACTAACACTGAATAATGCACCACAAGTAGGATATAACTTCATTGTATAACTATTGACTTTACATGCTTGCATAGGGAATCACAAACCTTAACACCAATATTCTTACTAAAGCACAATTACTCACCAACATGACTCACATATTATCATCTCCATATCACAAAACTATTGCAATGAATCAAACTTATCATATCCAATGATCTATATGATTTTTTATTATATCCCTCTTGGATATCCATCACTTTGGGACCAAATTCATATCTTGTGCAAATTAAATTTGCTATTATTAACTCTCAAAAAGATACAAGTGAAGCATGAGAGTGCAATTATTTCTTCAAAAAAATCAACTCTCAAAATAATACAAGTGAAGCATGAAAGTGCATTTCTTTAAAATTTAATCATATCAACTCTCAAAATAATATAAGTGAAGCATGAGAGTGCATTTATTTAAAATATAACCACTACCGTGATAAAAAAGATTTAAGTGAAGCATTACAGCATTCTAACAAATCATGATAAGTGTGTGGCTCTCTCAAACAAGTGTGTTTAACAAGTATGATTGTGACAAACTAAAAAGCAAAACAAGAAAAGACTCATATAATACAAGACGCTCTAAGCAGAACTCATGATATGTGACGAATAAAAATATTGCTCCAAGTAAAATTACCGATGGTCGTTAGAAGAAAGAGGGGATGCCTCCCGGGGCATCTCCAAGCTTAGTTGCTTGGGAGTCCTTGAATATTACCTTATGGTCCCTCCGGCATCCCCTATTAGGCTTTTGCCACTCCTTATTCCTTCATCCATCGTGATCTCACCCAAAACTTGAAAACTTCAATCACACAAAACTTAACGAAACCTCCGTAAGATCCGTTAGTATAATAGTGTAAATCACCACTTTAAGTACTGTTGCAACCCATTCATATTTAATTACTGTATTATAACTAATGTATTCTAACTTTACCATGGTTTATACGCCCCCCAATACAATCCATAGATTCATCAAGATAAGCACACAATGCAACGAAAAAAGAATCTGTCAAAAACAGAATAGTCTGTAGTAATCTGAACATTGACCATACTTCTGTAACTTCAAAAATTCTGAAAAATTAGGACAACGTGGGAAATTTGTATATGAATCATGTGTAAAAAAATAGAATTTTATCATGATCCAGAAATTTTTAACAATTCTTCTAGTAGATGTAAAAGTTTATGTTTATGCATAAAATCAAAGCAACTATCACCCAATCATCCCAAGGGCTTTGCTTGGCACAAACACTAATTAAAACACTAAAACACAATCATAATACTAGCATAATTGTGCACTCACCAAAAAACAAAAAATATAACTATTGGGTTGTCTCCCAACAAGCTCTTTCTTTATGGCCATTAAGATAGGCTTAAGATTTTATTGATGCTCACATGAAAGATAGTAATTGAAACACAAAGAGATCATAAAGTAGCTTGTGAAGAACACATTTAAGTCTAACATACTTCCTATGCATACACATTTTATAAGCAAACAAATTATTAAGGCAAGAAAAAACTAGCATATGCAAGGAAGAAAGAAACAATAGCAATCTCAACACAAAGAGAGGTAATTTAGTAACATGAAATTTTCTACAGCCATATTTTCCTCTCTCATAATAATTACATGTAGGATCTTAATCAAATTCAACAATATAGCTATCATATAAAAATTTTCTCTTCATGATCCACATGCATAAAAGTTTGACAATTTTCCAAGATAGTGGGATTAACATCAACTAAAGTCATGACCTCTCCAAACCCACTTTTATTAAAAGTTTCTTAAGATTGAACACTCTCCAAATATGTGGGATTCTTTTTTACAAGAGTTTACACTCTTCCAAACCCACTTTCAGTAATATTGCAAACATTATTATCAATTTCATATTCATCATGAGGCTTAAAGAAATTTTCAAGATCATAAGAAGCATCACCCCAATCATGATCATTACAATAAGTAGAGGACATATCAAATTCATCATCCCCAAGCTTGGGGTTTTGCATATTATTAACACAATTGATATTAATAGAATTTATAATAACATCATTGCAATCATGCTTTTTATTCAAGGAGCTATCATGAGTCACTTTATAAATTTATTCTTCCGACAATTCATCACAATTTTAAGATTCGTGATTTTCAAGATAAACTTCATAAAGATAATCTAGAGTACTCAACTCTAGCATAATAAGATATTTTGAAAAGATTAGCAAGTGGATGAGGATCCATATGTCTTTACTTTTCCAGTTTCTTTTTTGTTTTTGGTGTGTTGACATGAACGCAAAAAGCAAGCAAACAAGCAAAAGGCAAACGAAAAATATTTTGTATTTTTGTAAAACCGTTTTAGAAGTGGGGGACATGAAAATGAGAGGAAAATGGCAAATAATATAAATTCAAGGAGAATGAAAGTTTATGCATGGGTACTTGGTAGTTGTTGATGATGTCTCCCCGGCAACGGAGCCAGAAATTCTTCATTCTACTTGTGAGCTGCGTTGGGATTTCCACGAAGAGGAGAGGATGATGAAATGCAGTAGAGATAAGTATTTCCCCTAGTTATGAAACCAAGGTTATCAATCTAGTAGTAGAACCAAGCAATGACTCGTTAACAGCACTTGCAGACAAACAACAAGTACTTGCAACCTAACGCACAGAGGGGTTGTCAATCCCTCAACAGTTATGTAGCGACCAGACCTCAAACGGTCCAATCTCTGTGCTCAGGTGTCATCCCTGGATCAGTAATGCTGACACCACACAGTACTTGAAGGATTTATAACAGATTAGCAATCACACACTTATTACATCGAGTGTCTCAAAAGAGAACTTATTACAATAAATATGGCTTAAGGCCATCTAATAACGATACCAGCGGAAGGCTTGGAAGATAAGTGAGTCCATCAACTCCAACGGCATCACTAAGTATAGAACCACGACCTAAAAGCACCTTACTCGTCGTCTGAAAAGTCTGCAACATGAACGTTGCAGCCCGAAACTGGTCAGCACATGGAATATGCTGGCAATGTAACACATAGAGAGTAATGGAAGATTAAAGCTATTCTACATGCATATATGGCTGGTGGAAAGCTCTATGGTTACAGTTTTGCATAAAGCCAATTTTTCCCTACTGCAAAGGAATAAATTTTATTTAACTATCATGGTAGTTGTTAAACATTGAGAGTGGAGACACGCTCTCAGTCCCAATTAAGCATCAACATTAAAACCCAACAAATTAATTAGAGTAACATGATGAGATTCACATGATAATCCAAGTACTAGATACTCAAGATGTCCATAACCAGGGACACGGCTAACCATGATTAGTTTATACACTCTGCAGAGGTTTGCGCACTTTTCCCCACAAGACTCGACCTCCTCTGTTGGGATTCTCGCACTACATGATGTTTGAGAAACGGATGACCGAGACATAGTCTTTAAGAAGCGCTCACACCTTACGATCGGGTAGACCGTTACACCTACTTTCCCCTACACCTACTAGTCTACCACTGTAAGAGTATGCACAACTTAATCAACTATGCTAGAGCCCATAGTAGCTTGTGGCTGCACACGGAAGTTTCTAGTATGAATAATCTCATGATCCCTTTGAGCCTGGCTGGCAGTCCAAAGAAAAACAGGCAATCGCTGGAATACCCAGGTGCCTCAATCCACCCAGATGTGTATTTAAGTTGCCACCTTAGATAAACCATTAATTTAACAAACTCACATCTGTCATGGATACACTCACCCAATCCACGTCTACTAGCATAGCATGGCATAAGCAAATGTAGAAGTAACTCCCAAAGGTTTGATAATAAACAGGCAATAGGTACTACCTCAACTACTTCCCAAACCCACAATTTAATTAGATCCTAATCATTCAATGTGTGAGGTTTGATCTAATGCAATAAAAACTGGGTAATCTAGCGATTCGAAGGAGCAAGCGGCACACTCCGGGTACTCTATCGCAAACAAACAAGCATACAATAAGTACTCAACTAATGCACAGGTAAAACTCAAATAAGAGATCTAACCAGAAAGTTCAACTTAAGAACTCCGGTTGGTAAAAAAGAACCAAATCGAACAAAGCAACGAAAGACAAACGGCAAAAGAAACAGGCTTCGTTTACTATTATGGATCTAGGGCAATTTTTACAGAGGCAAAAACTTGTTTGAGTTGATTAAACGGAAAGAGGGTTTCGAGACGAAACTCCAGGCGCTTGAATCGCCTGATTCCGATAAACGAGCGAGAAGTTATACTAGAACGAAAATCGGATCAGGAATCGCGATCAGAAAAATCGCGGATTTAATCCGATAAAAAGAAAACGACGGACAAATTAACGAACGAACGTTCGTTATCTGGATCTAAACGATGAACGTGTTTGTTAAAACGAACGAACGAGCGAACGCTTGCTAATTAAACTAAACCGGAAAAAAACCGATCTATCTAAAAAACGGATCTAAAAAAACCGACGAAAAACCGAACGGTTTTCTCGAGGAAAACCGCCAGCGGTGGGGCAGCGGTCAACCTCCGACAAGGCGGCGGCTCCGGCGGGTGGCGAGGTCGGCGGGCGGCGGCTCCGGGCGGCGGCGGCGCGGCGCGCGAGACGAGGCAGCGGCGGCGGTGCGGCGCGCGAGGCGAGGCGGCGGCGCGGCGCGCGAGGCGAGGCGGCGGCGGCGCTAGGGTTTGGGGGCGGCTCGGGCTGGGCTCCCCCGGCTTATAAGGCCGGTCGGGCTAGGTGTCCTAGTCGGACACGGCCCGATAGGTCGGTTCACGTTTTTTTAACTAGCACAAATGCTCGTGCGTTGCAACAGGAGAACAAAAAACATAACACTCTTTAACCAAATAACCATGGGCTAATACAAAAAATGGAAATAAATTGTATCACTCAACTAATCAGGAGTATAATCTGCCATTACAGTACTGGAGATACTATCTGGGTAAGATCCCAGCCAACACGCAGTGCATTCTGGGAGCGACTAAGAGCGTCGCTCATGGCCAGCTTGAACTTGCGAACGAGCCACCTTCTCTATCTCCCTGGACCAAGGCAGGCTCGTTTTGACGCAATGGGTGGCTACATAATTACAGTGTATAAATCAGTGTGACAAATGATAAAGTCCAGCTGCATATATAGTTATGCAAGGAAGAATAAAGCAGGTAGCATGCCTCGTTATTCTCTTGAAATTGATGGCACTCAGGGTATAATAAGAGGTCAATCTGTAGATTTGTATCATTAGTAGTCCATGACTTATGATAACCATAGCAAATTGATGGTGAACTCCTAAATGAACTTATGTAACCGTTTATTACTTAGCATATCACACGTTGTTGTTCCACAAAGTAACCTCATCCAATTCCAAATAAGCTTTATGAGTCCTTTAATAAAACATTTTCTACTTAACTAATCTTACGAGCACTTTGATGATGGAAACTGAAGTCTCACCGAAAGTCTACTGCCAATATGCTTGCCAGGAAGTTCTTCAGCATTTTTAGTCTTTCCATATGAAGGGCAATACTGGCAGATGCCAATATGTTAGCCCGATAGTTTGCAGTTATGGGAAATTACTACACTATATAGGTCAGCCAATCAATGGAAAATAAATAAAGCTAAGAAAGACTATGAAAGAACACCACATCAATTCAGATGCTACAACTTGGCACTAATAAGAGGTGTGGTAACCAATAGCTTTCATCAAATACTCCTCACATGCAAGCGTCTTACTCCAAGATTGATAGTGAAAAGTGCATACCCTTGCCTTTCACAAAAGTAATTGAAACAGAATCAGTAGACAAAAATGATTCATATATCCACTAATGTGCTTTGCTATGCATCTAGGATTTTGGAACATAACCAAAAATAATAATGCACAACAGATTTCAAATAATAGTCATTTGCTCCTTGTTTGCAGAGAGGAGCTTCTGTAAAGGTGGCCATCAAATGCATGTCATTGCAAGTAATATACGTACCTCAGTGCTGCAGCACCACCGTTCTTTCATAGCTCGCCAACACAATAATAAATTCAGATTGTGCAAAAGATAGACCTTCAAATGGTGTAATTGTCACGCCCATGTCTCCTTTAGTTCTAACTTTGAAATGCAGTACAAACAATCACTACTAATTTCCTGTAGAAGTTTAAATCCTGCCACGATAAATGAATTAACATAATGAAATTCTATGCTCTGAGCACAACGCAAGAAAAGGCAGATGTGCATCTTTAATCCAATTATAAACAGAGGCTAAAGTGTGTTGTTTGTCTAAACTGCCATGTTTTAGCTCGTACAACAAAATGTACAGAAGAACAAATTTATTTTACCAAAAATACCTAAGAGTTTATCGCCTCTGTTGCGACTCTAGGGAGCGTATCACATGTAACCAGTCTGGCTAGTTGTCACTTGTTAATATCAAACACTTTTAGTACAATTGCTCCAGACTCAGAGGTCAATGCCACACTCCATTTAAACAATGGTAGCTAGTCTGCCCTCTAAAAATGATTAGCATGTTATTTCTTCACCCCTTTGAATAGTACTACTCGCATTTTGTGATGCTTGAATGGGATGATAAACTTAAGAAACTTGCACCATCTCTCATTCTTCGTACGTCTTACCTTTGCAAGTCTCAAGAAGATGAGACCTCTGAATAATCAACATATATAGTACTTGTTGGGGGTATTACTACTGGAGGTAAACCGGCCTTATGTAGCCGGGTTGACTCTTTGAAGATTAGAAGCCCATGAAGATGTAAAGATGATGGCGCTTTACGGAGGGCCCAAAGGCGGGTTACAGTCTGTAAATGTAAACCGGCCTAGTCATGTAACTTGTATAGTAAGATAGAAAGAGAGAGGCCGAACCGGATACGTTTATAATCCGGCTTCGGGACTCTGTAGCCCGGCGGGCGTCAACCTATGTATATAAAGGGATGAACCGGCCGCGGTTTAGGGACAGACAACAACAACTCGAGAGCCAGACAAAGCGGATTCGCTCCCTGGCCTTCGAAACCCTAGCAATACCAATCACAACTAGACATAGGCTTTTACCTTCATCGAAGGGGCCGAACTAGTATAAACTCCCGTGTCCCCTTGTCCGGTTTAACCCCTTTAAGCTAACCCGTTGCGATGGCTCCACGACTAAGTCCTTTCACGAGGACATCTGCCGTGACAAACCCACGACAGATGGCGCCCACTGTGGGGCTATCGCACGATGGTTTTGAGTTCTTGAAGGGCAGCTTCGATGGACTCAAGGGATACGTTGTGGGCCAGATGATGAAGAGTCGCCGCGGCAAGCTCTACATCGACAATGCTGGATGGGGTCCCGAGGCCAATTCAATCGAATACGGGTACCGGGTCCCCTTTGGTGGGATTCACGTCTTCATCAGCAAGATCGGCGAACCGGCCCTCGAGCCAGACATCTGCACCGACATCATCGAAACGGCTCGGCGTGCAAGTTCTTCGCCGATTCAGCCCGAGGCAAGGCATGTTTTCGTAGGTGTCGTCCATGGATCGGGGTACGAGGACGGACCGGTGTCCGACGGAGAAACCGTAGTCTGCTCTGATGACGAGTCTTCTGGAGAAACTGAATCGCTTTACCAGTTGCAGGACGACCGGATTGAGGGAGGATCCGAGGGCAACAGTATTCTGGATTCCCCCGGTCTGCCAAACCGGGCCGCCATCTTCATGGCCGGCACACAATCGGCGCCTCATTCATCTACCGTCACAACAATGCTCTCCGGTTCAACGACGGCCACACCAGCAGGGGCAGGAAGCTCGGCGCCACCTCCGGCCCAAGTCTTGTCTGATTTGTTCGATGTTCTGGAAACATTGATGTCCGCGGAGGTAGACGCAGCAGCCAGGGATCAGCACGATGCGGAGATTGTAAAAGTGAAAGATCAGATAGCCCAGGCTAAAGCGGACCTGGCAGCCGAGAACGCCAGGATGGCTACGGAGTGGGCCGAGTTGGAAGCACAGGCTTACCGAATTAGACTGGATCAGAATGCTTCATAGGAAGTCATGAGAAGAAGGTACCGATCACGTCTCCCGTCGGTTTATGAGCCGCAGAATCTTTTCAACACGCCAGGTGCAGGAGCTGGTAACCAACCCACGCTAAACCAGGCGGGGCGCCGGGAGTAGGAGCGTCGGTTCAGCCGCGCACGACGGACCTGCCTCGCCAGAACAACGTTGTACCATCAACGCTGCCCGGGCATTATTCCAACCCGTTGGACAACATTGTGGCCGCCGCTTCACGCCTGGCGGCCCTCCCAACCGACGGCGAGTCACCAGTTGCAGTGGAAGCGCGTCGGGCCAGGGATCTCCTTCAGATAGCACTAAATCAACAGCAAGCATATTCACACAGCCGTGAGAGGATTCATTCCACTCCCCGTCCAAGCCGGAGTTATAGCAGACACGTGGAGGACGAACCGGCCGTGTCCAGTAGTGCACGTCGCTGAAATTCGCCATGAGGGAACAACCTGGCTGGGGGAGGTGCTAATGCACAAAATGTTGTGGACCATGGCCGCGCACGTCGAGAGGCCGAGTTGACAGCTCGACATGGAGCACGACAGCATACTTCGGTTCACCCCGCCGCCTCCGTGGAGCCAGGGGCGATGTTCAGTTCCTTAGGGGTACCGTGTTTAACTCCCACTTTGCGTAATGTGCGACTACCCAAGGATTTCAAGGGACCTCGTAAGGTACCAAATTACACCGCCGATTTGCAGCCGGAGGCGTGGGTGGAGAGCTATGAGATGGCAATGGAGATGTTAGATGTGGATGAGGCGGTGTGTGCTAAATATTTCACCATGATGTTGGAAGGAACAGCTGCACTTGGTTGAAGAGCTTGCCGACCAACCCTATTTGGGCCGAACTGAAGCACCGGTTTATCCAAAACTTCAAGGATACGTGTAAGCAGCCAATGTCAATTGTAGATCTGGCCACTTGTGTCCAAGAGGAAGGGGAGTCCACGACCCGTTGGGTCAAACGGGTCTCGGCGATTTTGCATTCATCAGATCGTATCAATGCAGACACCACAGTGTTAACGTTAGAGGGCAATTGCCGTTTCAAACCGTTGAAACAGAAGTTGGGAAGGCTCAAACGCCACTGCAACGACATGTCAACACTCATGGCCACTTTGGTTAAATATGTCGATTCAGATAATACCAAGGATCCGGATTCAGAGGAGGACAAATCGGAGAAGGGTAAGAAGAACGGCAATGCCAAAGGCCAACAACATAATCCGGCAAGCCATGGAAACGCCGGTAAGCGCAAGGCCGACAGTGGTTTGGACTTTGTCGCAAATACCAACGTGCAGGAGAATGGCCAGCGCCGTAAAGGCAAGCAGCCCCAGAGGGGTGGACGTCCAGGCAACAATTTGGAGTGTTTGTTAAATCAGCCCTGTCCAAAGCATGGATCGAAGGAGAAACCGGCATCACATCTCTGGAAATATTGTTATATCATGCGGGATTTCAAGAATTCCAATATGTTCCAATATGACAGCGGCCCGCCCGGCGGTTCAGGAGGAGGTTTCCACGGGCCGGGTTATGGAGGTGGTGGTTCCGGTTCAGGGTTTCCAGGCAATCAAACCGGATACGTCAATCAAGGACACCGAGGCAACCAGGGAGGTTACAACCATCAGGGGAGTCAGCAGCAGCAGCAGTAGGGTTATCAGAGCAATCCCAAACAGCTGAACAGCGGGCAATATCATGTCTTCACTACTAGTTTGTGCAAACGTGATCAGAATCTTCACAAAAGGGCAGTCAACTCTGTTGAGCCGGCGGTACCTCAGTATTTACGCTGGTCGGAGCAACCTATTTTGTGGAGTAGAGAGGATCACCCGCCCCGGGTTGATAATCCAGGTCATTTGGCCTTGGTGGTAGCCCCTCAAGTTGGGGGATACAAGTTCACTAAAGTGCTCATGGACGGGGGAAGTAGTATCAATATTTTGTATTATGATACATTCCGCAGTATGGGGTTGACAGATAAGGATCTTAAACCGTCGAATACGGTATTTCATGGTGTGGTGCCTGGTAAGTCTGCATATCCTGTTGGTAAGATAGCTTTGGAGGTAGCTTTTGGAGATGGCTACGATTCAAGGTCAGTAACGTTGGAATTTGAGGTGGTGAAGATCAAAAGTCCGTACCATGCCTTGTTTGGGCGGCCGGTTTATGCTAAGTTTATGGCAAGGCCATGTTATGTTTACCTACAGCTTAAAATGCCAGATCATAAGGGGACTATCACAGTACATGGAAGTGGAAAGATTGCTTTGGAGTGTGAAGAAGGCGATGCAGCTTATGCTGAGTCGGTTTGTGCCATGGAGGAGTTAAAATTCTATAAGGAGCAAGTTGATCCGGCAGACATGACCTCCTTAAAAAAGCCAACTACGGAACATGATCCAGCATTGAAGTTCAAATCAGCTACAGACACTAAGATGGTTGACTTTGTCCCTGGCGATTCATCCAAACAGTTCAGCATCAGCGCTAACCTGGATCCCAAATAGGAAAGCACGCTCATCGAGTTCATCCGTGAGAATCGGGACATCTTTGCATGGAAACCTTCTGACATGCCAGGTGTACCGCGAGAACTCGCTGAGCACACACTCAACATTGATCCTAAATTCAAACCGGTCCGATAGTTCCTCCACCGTTTCAACGAGGAAAGACGCAAGGCTATAGGTGAAGAGGTAGCCCGTTTGTTGGCTGCTGGGTTTATTGTTGAAGTTTTTCATCCAGAGTGGTTAGCCAATCCGGTGTTGGTTCTTAAGAAAAACGACACTTGGCGCATGTGTGTGGACTACACAGATTTAAACAAGGCTTGCCCTGCAGACCCCTTTGCTCTCCCTCGCATTGATCAGATAATTGACGCCACGGCGGGTTGTGACCGTTTGTGTTTTTTGGATGCTTACTCTGGTTATCATCAGATCAAAATGGCAGTTAAGGATCAGGAGAAGACAGCCTTTATAACTCCCTTTGGAGCCTTCTGCTATGTTTCCATGCCCTTTGGACTCAAGAGTGCCCAGGCAACTTACCAGCGATGTGTTCAGAATTTCCTTCATAAGCAAATTGGGCGCAATGTTCATGCGTATGTGGATGATATTGTGGTCAAATCCAGAAAGGAGGGGACATTGATAGATGATCTACGGGAAACCTTTGACAATCTCCGGGCTTACAAGATGATGCTCAATCCGGAGAAGTGTGTTTTCGATGTCCCGGCAGGCAAGCTCTCAGGCTTTCTGGTTTCAAACAGAGGCATTGAGGCTAATCCGGAAAAGATTGCAGCAATTACGTCCTTGGCTAAACCGGCGTGTATTAACTATGTGCAACGTCTGGCCGGCCGGATTACAGCCTTGAGCCGGTTTATCAGCCGCCTTGGAGAGAAGGCCATCCCCTTATATCAGATGCTCAAGAAAACAGATAACTTTGTTTGGAGTGAGGCAGCTGATAAGGCGTTTGAAGATCTGAAGAGGCAGCTAGTGGAACCGCCCGTGCTGGCAGCACCGATTGATAAAGAGCCATTATTATTATATGTGGCTGCTAATGCCCGGGCTGTCAGCGTAGCCATTGTGGTAGAGCGCAAGGAGCCTCGCAAAGAGTATCCGGTTCAATGGCCAGTTTATTATATCAGTGAGGTGCTCATTGAGTCAAAGCAGAGGTATCCACATTGGCAGAAACTGGTGTATGGGGTGTTTATGGCAAGCCGGAAGCTCAAACACTATTTTCAGGGCCATCCTATCACAGTGGTCAGTTCAGCTCCTCTGGGCGACATCATTTAAAACAGAGAGGCAACTGGCCGGATTGCCAAGTGGGCCAATGAGCTTGGACCTCACGGGCTTAAATATATACCCCGCACGGCGATCAAGTCCCAGGCACTCGTAGATTTCATCAACGATTGGACGGAGTTACAGGCACCTGAGGAGAAACCAGATAATACGTAGTGGACTATTCATTTTGATGGGTCCAGACAGTTAGAGGGTTCGGGGGCTGGAGTCGTATTAACTTCGCCACGAGGTGACAAGTTTTGTTATGTCCTCCGTTTAATGTTCCCTTGTACTAACAATGCAGCTGAATATGAGGCTTTACTCCACGGTCTTTGGATGGCTAAAGAGATGAATTTGAGCCGGGTTAAGTGCTTCGGCGATTCAGATCTAGTGGCTCAGCAAGTGTTTGGCACTTGGGATTCTAAGGACCCACTCATGGCTGCATATCGGCGAGAGGTGGACGCAGTGGCTGGTCACTTTAAAGGTTATCAGGTGGACCATATAGACCGGCGGAAGAATGAAGCGGCGGACGCTTTAAGTCGTCTTGGTTCCCAACGTAAACCGGTTCCGCACAATGTCTTTCTTGATGTATTGCACAATCCGTCAGTCAAAATACCAACCGAAGAAGATTTGGCTATTCCTGATCTGGAGGCTCACTTGGTGGCAGCTCTGCATGCCATACCGGATTGGATGATCCCATATCTGGATTACATGAACCGGGGCGAGTTACCAGCTGAGGAAACGTTGGCTCGACTGATAATCCGGCGGTCCAAGTCCATGACCATACTCAACGGGGAGTTACATCGTTACAGTGTTTCAGGAGCAATTCAGCGATGCGTTTCTCCTCAAGAAGGTTGTGAGATTTTGCGAGAAATTCATGAAGGGGATTGCGGTCACCACGCCGGTTCAAAGTCGTTGGTTGCCAAAGCTTTTCGCCATAGTTTTTACTGGTTGACGGCGCATGCTGATGCGGAGAATTTAGTCAAAAGATGTGATGGATGTCAAAAGTTTGCCCACCGTGCGCACGTTCCGGCTCAAGAGTTGCAGATGATTCCAATTACGTGGCCGTTTGCAACTTGGGGGCTAGATATGGTTGGACCCTTCAAGCGCTCCAAGGACAAGAAGACCCATCTGTTAGTAGCAGTTAATAAATTCACTAAATGGGTAGAGGCAGAGCCAGTCAGCAAGTGTGATGCAGCCACGGCGGTTCAATTCATCAAAAAGGTGATATTCCGGTTTGGCTTTCCACATAGCATTATAACAGATAATGGTACTAACTTATCAAAAGGAGAGATGGAAGAATTCTGTCAACGTGAGCACATCCGGCTTGATCTAGCATCAGTGGCTCACCCCCAATCTAATGGTCAAGCGGAAAGGGCAAATCAAGAAATTCTACGGGGTATCAAACCAAGGCTTATGGTTCCCTTAAAGCGGACGCCGGGTTGTTGGGTCGAGGAGCTACCTTCTGTGTTATGGAGCATCAACACCACACCCAATAGGTCTACGGGTTACACGCCTTTCTTCATGGTTTATGGAGCGGAGGCGGTTCTTCCTAGTGACATCCGTCACGATTCACCCCGTGTGGCAGCTTATGTTGAAGCTGATAATGAGAAGGCACGTCAGGATTCTCTGGACCTGTTGGATGAAGAGCGGGATCTTGCAGCAGCACGTTCGGCGATTTATCAACAAGATCTTCGATGTTATCATAGGCGCCGGGTTAAAACTAGAACCTTTCAAGAAGGTGATTTGGTGCTCCGGCTCATCCAGGATCAGACTGATATGCACAAGTTATCCCCCCCTTGGGAAGGACCCTTTGTGGTCAGCAAAAATCTGCACAACAGATCCTACTACCTCATTGATGTTCGAGAGCATGAAGACTCACGTCAATCAGAGTAGGAGACAAAGCGGCCATGGAACATAGCTCTCCTTCGGCCTTACTATACTTGAAGCCATAGGCTCTTCACCTGTACATATTTACGACAGTGTATATACCATATAATAAACCGGAGCCTCCGTTATAAGCGGGGTATCTGTTCTTTCTTATGTCATATGTGTGCTTTTACAAGTTAACGGTCAAAGCGGAGTCTTTGTTAAACCGGCTTTAGCAGCTGCATAAAGATAAAGAAAATCACTAGGGGGCTTGGTCATGTTTGAACCACAGCTACACCTCTTGATAGGCATTTCAGCCACACAAGGAAAAATTTGTGGAGCCAAAGAGAGTATTGTACACAGTACAAACTCAAACATAGGCACACGCTGAGCATCGCTCACAAAGTTACTTGGGGGCTCTTTTTTGCAAAGAAACAAAGTGTTGAAAGGACCCTCGTAATTGGCTATCAAGCCACGGCTTGGAAGCCTGGTGTATTCACCTAAAACCCCGGGTTAACCTGCCTTCATCAAGTAAGCCACTCCTATCCAGGTAATCCTGGCATGACCCATTGAACGTTTGACAAGTCAATCTTTTACAGACCCTGAACTTGTCACAGTTAAAACGATGATTGGTTAATTGGAGGCCCATCTTAAAAGGCTTTGTTAAATGGTTTAACTCAGAGGCCTGGCAGCCCATGAAAAGCCTCGATTTGGAGCCTGGCAGCTCGTAAAAAGCCTCGCATATTTTCCTATTTGAATTTTGTTTGTTGACAATCATAAGTATTTTTTGATAAACCGGTGTCCTTGACCCGGCTTGCTTTCCAACCACCAGTTGTTGGCACATGATCAATTATAAACCGGTGGTCATTGACCCGGTCTGGTTTGACTAAATCACCAGTGTTATAAAGAAAATCCGGTAGTTATACCGGTCCGATTTAATAGATAGACCAGCATTATGAAGATGAAATTATCAAACGTATCGGGTTGGTGTTAAACACCTTTGCTGTATACACGTTTGGTCAATCAATGAGGTATGTTCTGTACATTATTTTTTATACAAACACTTGATTATTCAGCTAAAGTACTATATACTTCTTGGATATTATGACATGTTTAGCGGTAAACTGCTAGACACTTTTAAGTTTTTTGGACCCAGGAAGGCAAGTCATCATAGGCTATGCATAAAATTTATCCTGAATGGTGGCACAGACTTTCACAAAGCGTTATGAAACATGCTCGATGGCATGGCAGATAAACAAAGTTTCAGCTATCCTATTACATGAAGCTTCAAAGCGGTTCAAACAGTGCCATTGTTTTTCATAGTAGCCATATACACCAGCGACCGGATCAGGATTCTTCATCACGACGGTTTGACGGTTGCGGATTAGTTGGTGTCGGCACTTCTTCATCCCTCCCCAGCCGCTGGAAATCAGCCATTGACCAATCAATTCCGGTTAAAGCTTGGAACACTGCTTCCTCATGGATAAGATCAAAAGAGTTAATATCAGGGGCATAAGTGTGCTTACGAATCGGAGGCACAAGTTCTTCGACTTCATGGATATCGGCCGGCTGTCTTTTCCCTTCTGCATCATAAAACGATTGAAAATGGGACAAATCGGTGTCCTCAGCCAATTTGCTGGCCGCTGGCCGCATCTGTTTGGTCAGCCGTCGAAGATCATCATTGTCAAAGTTTGAACCGTCTTCTTTAACGCCTGGATATCCTTTAATGATATCCTCCGCTTCAAGGTCTAGAATCCAGGCCTTGGCTCGAATAAGGGCGGTCAATGCTCCTGCTCTCGCAGCGGCTCTTTTCAACTCGACAATACGCGCCGATAACATGCCCAGCTTCTCAAGGGTCTCCTTAATCAACGTTGGCACCGGATTGTTATAAGCCGCTGTACTAATGGCTCGCTGAGATCCAGAGTATAGCTGCTCAACCAATGTATATGCCGCTTTGAGCTTCATCCGCATATCTGCACCAAGATGAGTGATCCGAGTTCCTGCCAAAGATTTTATCAACATTTTGGTCAGTTTTAAGATTCATTGACTGGTGCAACGTACATAAGCAGAAACTTACCAAAGATAGCAGAGGTCATAGCGTTGATTTGGCGCTTCAAACCGGCTAGTTCTTCAACCACCGGTTTCAGGGCTTCCTCGGCATCTATAGCTCTTTTGGTCAAACCGACTTTTTTGGTTTCCCATTCAGCACGATATTGGTTGAAGGATTCTTTCAATTTTTCCATTCCGTCCAGGGCCTGCGTCATCTCCTCTTTCTCTTTTGCAGCTTCGGCTTGTTGAGACTTCACATTTTCTTGCAAGTCAGAGTTTTGGGCATCTTTGCTTCTCAGTTCGGCCTACAACATTGAAGGTATATTCAACAAAACAACATATTTATGCACTAAGTATAAAGCATATAACAAGTTATCAACTTCATACTTGGGGGCTAATGCCTATTTGCTCTCAAATACTACCCTCTATACAAGTCTCCAGAACAATGCAAGCATTATCCTTGACACTTGGGGGCTAATGTACGTTTGTTCTAAACCGGCGGTGTGGATTAAAAACCGGATTAACTTGCCAAGTTAAACCGGCCTTTGGGGGCTATGCTGCAGAACATTATCTAATTTTTTCAAACATGAGTCTTATCTATGATTGAGGACACACCTTTGCAAGGATCAATGATGGGATGCTTGAAGTGTTACAAAGACCCGGCTTATGATTAACAATCATAAAACGGCTCTTGGAGGCTACTTGGAATAGTATTTCAGCTATAAATCAATGTACAAGGGAGAAGCATTTACCTCATATCGTTCTTTCATCAAATTCACCAAACTGGCTTCATAATCCCGGTTTGAGTGCAGACGGTTTAAGAAGCCGGAATGAAGCTCATCAGCGTTAGGATGAGCATAGTTTGATAAGTCGTTGCTCCATTTACCTTTATCCCTGGCAATTTGCTCTTCTTTGGCACTATGCTGAGCCAAAATGACGGGATGACCAGGAGAGTTGTGGCTTGTTCCAGTAATAATAACATCGTCACCTTGGCCTTCAGGATTTTTGGTGGATGATGATGGAATTTCAGTGTCTTTCATTGGATTAGCCCGGTTTGATTCTGCCGGTTCAGTATCAGGGGCGGCAGGCTTAGCATCTGTTGGTTCGTCAGTATGTTGGTCGTCATGGGGCGGATCATCAAAAGTTGTTTCAAGATGGAGGCCTTCCGGTTCACCAGTCTGCTCTGGTTCACCTCTTGGTTCTTCTTCTTCGGCAACAGGGTCTTCTGGCGGATTGGTGACCCGAGCTTTCTTGCTGGGTCTGGCTTTGGCCCTGCAAACAGAATAAAAAAGGATTAGCATCCTGTTCAAAAGATGTAGGGCGCATTGAAAGGAATGGTTTTTCATAACTCACCCGGCCACAGTTTTCAAAGGGGGGAGTTGAGTTGCTGTCGATTCACCAGAAGAGGAAGGAGGTGTCACCTGATAATTTGAATCAGACGGATTAAGAGGCTGTCTGAAATAACCTGCCTTGGAGTAAGAATGGTCAGAAGTAGGAGAGACCTCAGACCGGCGCTTCCGAATCGGAGTATTAGGTAAACCGGTAGAGGTGACCAGTTGGCCACTGTGTCGGGTTGTCCGGCGAGCTTCATGCTGTTGAGTCTTCAAAATAAATGTTGGATCCAAGTGAGCAAGAGGATGAGAAAAGCTTACTTTCCGGATTGCTTGGCGAGTTTTTTGTGTTGGCATAGAGTCTGAACCGGAGGGAAGGGTAATTACCTCTACGTCATCAGCCTGACTAGCTTCTGCCTCCTCCTGAGGAAGATCATTGTTAACAAGATGCATAAAAAGAGAGCCAAGTGAGTCAAGTTCTACCTCAACTTCTGGGTCATCAGTATCATCATCAAGATCCATATTAATCCGGTCAGCCGTTTTCCGCTTTGACGTCTGTTTTACGGCTTTGGTCTTCGGGCGGGTTGGTTTGACCACTTTGTCTCCAGTTGGCTTTGCCGCTTTCTCTATGGATTTCCGTTTTGAGAAAGGGTCATCACCCTATATATATATATATATAAAGAAAAAGGGTTACAGCTTGTATAAGTTAAAGGTATTAGAGATGAAGAGGAAGTGTAATGCTTACAGCAGGCGGTTTGTTCTTGGTATAGAAGGGACTCAGACCAGTTTGACTACAGACCAGTTCCGATTCATTCAGAATTTTCTTTACACCTTCAGTAATTTCTTCCTCAGATAATTGGATGTTGCAGTGGCGTTGAGGATCGTCAACTTCACCGGTATATTCTCACATTAAACCGGGATGCCGGCTTAGCGGCAAGATACTCCAGGATATCCAACAGCGCACAAAATCCACACCTGTTAAACCGTTTGCCATAAAGGCCCGGAGCTTGGCGATTTGAGGAGCGTATTTTGCCCTTTCTGAAGAGCTCATGCGTTGTGGCATTGGGTGAGTATTGGATAATCTATGATCACGGAAGGCGGTGAGGGGATTTTCATCCTCAGGCGAAGTGTCTCTGCAATAGAACCATGTTTGGTTCCATTCCTTTGGGTGGCTATGGTGTTTGGCATGAGGAAATTCCACTTCTTTCCGCTTTTGAATCGAGACACCACCAAGCTCTGTATTCGGGCCATTCACAAACTCTGTGCGCCGGTTTAAGTGAAAGAAATCCCGGAACAATTCTGCAGTTGGTTCTTCTTGTAAATAGACTTCACAGAAGACTTGGAAATTGCATAAGTTGGAGACTGAGTTGGGACCAATATCTTGTGGATGCAGTTGGAAGCTGGCAAGCACATCTCGATAAAATTTTGACCCTGGCGGTTTGAAACCACGGCCTATATGGTCAACAAAGATTATCACCTCGCCTTGTCTTGGGGTTGGAGGATTCTCTGTTCCTGGAACTCGCCATTTGATCTCAGTTTTCTTAGGCAGAGAGCTGATGCTAACCATCTCATTCAATTGAGCCTCAGTAACCCGGGAAAGAGCCCAGTTGTAGGCAGTGAATTGTTTGGCCATTGCAAAGCAAACAAACTGAAAATGAAAGGCCGGTTTATAAATTACGCATGATTATACACATGAGGCAAGGGAGTAAGAAACATGCTGATATGATAAATGGTACAACTCGGAGACTAGTATAATGAGAGAGAAAGGTAATGCTAGCACAGGGTTGATCAGACACTGTTAAACCGGAGCATAATTATGAAGGTAACATGCTCTTCCGGTTTATCAGAGGGCTAATGGTATAGACTATTTATACAATGTTAAACCGTTTATATTGGTGCGGCGAGAAATGGATCTCACAGGAACATAGAAACAGATCTCACAGTGATGTATAAAACTTTCAGATCTAAAGATAAGACAGAAAAGCAAAAATAATTGGATCTTGAAGGGGTGCAGAACTGAAGCAACTTTTGACAGACTAGATCAGTTCTTTGCGCATAAGGATTTGTGATGACCATGGTAGGTAAGCTACGGCAAGAGATGCATCAAGCATGAAGTGTCCATCTATTAAAGGAAGAACAGGGAAGAATAGCACTGATGAACTTCGAAAGAACTGCGAAGAATGTCGAAACCCTAGAACAGATCTATGGTGAAAAAAGCAGAGAACTTACCGGAGCTGGTGAGGAAGCGGAAGGGCGCCGCAGTATTCTGGTGCGTTCAGGGTGATGCAGCGGCCAAGGTCGGAGCAGAGGCGATGGTCGATGGTGGCGGCGGAGCTCCAGAGGCTGAGCGGCGCGAGGAAGACGACGCGAAGAGGCACGGGGGGAAACGGTGAAAATGACCCCTCGGTCCTATTTAT
Organism: Triticum urartu; assembly: GCF_003073215.2. Lineage (NCBI taxonomy): Eukaryota > Viridiplantae > Streptophyta > Magnoliopsida > Poales > Poaceae > Triticum > Triticum urartu. The sequence continues at coordinate 122,272,149 of NC_053022.1, forward strand.
AAGGCGAAGTGATAAAATGGCAAGTACGGGAATCGAGGAGCCCAAAAATGGGTAAGTTAATAAAGGTGTCGCCTCGATGACTGGATATATATTAAATGAAGGAAATCTCCGACATCAACAGATGGATGACGTCAGGGCGGTTTATCGTAATTTTGAAGTATGACGTCACGGCGGTTTACAAGATCAAAAATGAAGATAAGAGAGAAGATTTTTTCTAAAGTGTGGAAGATTGACATGAACAAGTTCAAACCAATCTGGGGCCTAATGTTGGGGATATTACTACTGGAGGTAAACCGGCCTTATGTAGCCGGGTTGACTCTTTGAAGATTAGAAGCCCATGAAGATGTAAAGATGATGGCGCTTTACGGAGGGCCCAAAGGCGGGTTACAGTCTGTAAATGTAAACCGGCCTAGTCATGTAACTTGTATAGTAAGATAGAAAGAGAGAGGCCGAACCGGATACGTTTATAATCCGGCTTCGGGACTCTGTAGCCCGGCGGGCGTCAACCTATGTATATAAAGGGACGACCCGGCCGCGGTTTAGGGACAGACAACAACAACTCGAGAGCCAGACAAAGCGGATTCGCTCCCTGGCCTTCGAAACCCTAGCAATACCAATCACAACTAGACGTAGGCTTTTACCTTCATCGAAGGGGCCGAACTAGTATAAACTCCCGTGTCCCCTTGTCCGGTTTAACCCCTTTAAGCTAACCCATTGCGATGGCTCCATGACTAAGTCCTTTCACGAGGACATCTGCCGTGACAAACCCACGACAGTACTCGTACAAAAGAAATAATATGATTGGTTCTGGACAAAAATCATTGGGTAAAGGCGATGTGATTTATTTTCATTACGAAGTAATGCACCAATAGAAACCAGCCCTACTATCAAGCTACTAGATGAGATGACTTACCGAAAAAACTATCAACCTACTGGATGAGATGAATTACTTGAAGAATGCCTTGCTCTTAAACTGGTGCTCCAACCTCTCATGGACTAAAAGAAACAAAAAGATCAAGATAAAAACACCCAACTGCATGCAATTTATTATTTTATAGGCTTGTTGATTGATTCACAAATGAGGAAATGTCGAATGGACCTTACCGGACTGCAGGAGGACGCTTAAGGCGAGCTTGGGGCTGAGCACACCACTGAGCACCATCTTGTCCAGTGTCTCCATGAGGGCCCTACCAACAGCTGACCACCAATACATCTCGAACACCACCAACGTCCCTCTTCTGACCCCCACTCCCTGCCAATCAACATTATCATAAGTTAGAACAGGACCAACAATCTCAGTAAGACTGACCACAGAGTCATGCTAGAACCCCAAAAAAGGTCGAGCAGCAAGGGGCACAAGGGCACGAGCAAATGCATGTATTCCGCCACCATTAATTCCCTTGAATACTTGGATAGATAGATAGTGCATTGAGAACATGATTCAAAATAAAAGTAATGTGTACACCTGATATCCTAATTCACAAGAATTTAGCTTCTGTAGTTAAAGAAAACTAACATTACCTCGACTGTCCAAGAGCACACAATAGTCACAAATCTGAACCATGTCCCCTTCTATTTATGATCTGGTACAAAGGAGCAACACCTTCATATCGATTGGCTCTTCAAGCTGTTTTCTGAACCCTCAAAGTCTGAATCAGCCCATGTGCAATTTTCTACGGTGCAAATGAAGAGGCAGTATGTGTAAGCAATTTGACTGCAAGATGAAGGTTCACTACATCACCTAATTATAGAAAAGTGTCTAGTGGTCTTCCTTCTTGAATCATAAGGAGCAAACCATGAAGAGAAAGCTTTCCTTTATTGAACTAAACTGGAACTCAAGAGGTCTAAAATCTGAACGAAAAAACTTGCTTTGTTGGAGGGGGGGTGGCTGCACCAAATGAGTAGCCTAGCATGTGCACCACCGTAGCTTGGAAGGATATGCTTAGAGGCCAGGTCTGATAGAGGTTGGAACACACATTCGAGCCATGGTTCTGACGCACAGCAGCGAGGCCATATCTCGGCCTCATCATCTCAAAGCGACACATAAGACAAACAAAAAGGAAATCCAAATCGCACTTGTTCCTACTATATATCTGCAGATCACAGACCATGGCTTCACAAGCTTCCGCCGCTCTAGCACATATGCCCCTTCGAGGTTCAACTATCATTATTCTCTTGTGTACAATCAGGACAAGAATACTCTGTATTTTCTAATCCTTAAAAAAATTGTAGTCAGCAAAGCCTATACATGGAAGCTCATCCACAAACTACTCGAGAGAGAGAAAAAACCACCTATTTGGAGTTCAAAAAAACAAGCTGGGCTAGGAAAGCCTCCTCAATTGCTGCGCGAAACTTGCTTGAGTTGAGATTATACAGAGGTTAAACCTGAAACTTAGTGGAAGTAAGAGGACTTCAGACATCACAACACACCTTCCTGACCGAGCGGCGGCCTCCCGGATCTGTCGAGGTCGAGGAAGTTGGGGAAGGTCCATCAGATCGAAGCCAAGGAGGGGGCTGAGCGTGGCTAGCGACCCAGGCGCTAAGAAGGAGGACCGAGGCGAGGTCTCTGACCTGGCAGCCGATGGCGAGAGACAGGGCAAGGGCCAGGTCGAGCCGCAACGCGAGAGCGCCGGGAGGTGCAAGGCAGGCAAGCGGTGGAGGATCCTTCCTTCTTATGGCCGCCAAGTCCAATCCGGGTCGGGCACTCCATGATTTTGTGTTGGAGACGGACTCCAACTCGATCCAAATCAGAGAAGAACAGCACTGGAGCAAGAGGTTGGAGATTGAGGAGACTGCAGGAGACGCCGGAGAAGATTAGGAGCGGATATTGAGGGGAAGGAAAAGAGGGCGCTGACGGCCGGAGAAGAAGACCGGCGGGCCGGCAGCGGCGCCATACCGTACAGATCGAGGAGCATGGAAGGAAGCCGTGTCTTTATTCAAGGATTCAATTGCACTTTAAAAAGAACCGCGGGTTGAATATACTAAACAACGGGGAGTTTTATGCAAAAACAAAACGTTTTTGAAGAATCCACTTAGAAAGGGACTGCGGGTTGAATGCTTTAAATAACATGGACGTTTTTGTAAAAACACCGCGACGGTGAATCGAGAGACTCAATCCGTGCTTTATTATTAGGGAGAGATAATTACGCTCAGAAAAAAAACAAAAGGAATACTAAACGGACTCCAAAAATCCCAGAATAAATTTTCCCCGGCTTCTAAAATCAAGCCGCATAGGATGAACATTTATCTGGGGCCTAAATGCAATTTTGGAAAACACGCATTTTTCCTAAATTCAAATAAAATAGCAAATAAAACCAAAATAAAATCTTATTTGATTTTTTATTAAATCCTCAATATTTATTTATTTTGGAAAAGTCATTTTATTCCCTCTCTCATATTTTTGTAATAGAAATAATTGAAGATAAAATAAATAAATCAAATGATCCTATTTCCAAAATTTGAGAAAACTCAAATATGAAAATAACGAAATCCCCAACTCTCTCCTAGGGTCCTTGAGTTGCGTAGAATTTCTAGGATCAACCAAAATGCAATAAAATATGATATGCAATGATGATCTAGTGTATAACATTCCAAATTGAAAATTTGGGATGTTACAAACCTACCCCCCTTAAGATGAATCTCGCCCTCGAGATTCGGGTTGGCTAGAAAATAGATGAGGGTGGTCCTTCAGCAATTCTTCCTCTTGTTCCCAGGTGGCTTCATCCTCCGTGTGGTGGCTCCACTGAACTTTGCAAAACTTAATAACCTTGCTGCGGGTGACTCGGCTGGCATACTCAAGAATCTTGACTGGTTTCTCCTCATAGGTCAAATCACTGTCCAACTGAATCGCTTCCAGCGGCACTGTGTCTCTCAACTGTATATCAGCCATCTCTGCGCGGCACTTCTTCAACTGGGAAACGTGGAACACGTCATGAACTCCTGACAATCCTTCGGGCAATTCCAACTTATAAGCTACTTCTCCCATACGCTCCAAAACCTTGTATGGGCCTACAAAACGTGGCGCTGATTTTTCCTTAACTCCAAAACGCTTAACTCCTCGAAGTGGAGATACTCAAAAATAAACTCGATCTCCGACTTCGTAAACTGTCTCCTTGCATTTTGAATCTGCATAGCTCTCCTGCCTGGACTGGGCTACCTTGAGCCTATCGCGGATCAATTTTACTTTCTGTTCAAACTCCTTAATCAGATCTGGTCCAAACAACTGGCCGTCTCCAACTTCATCCCACGACAATGGGGTCCTGCACCTCCTTCCGTACAAGGCTTCGAAAGGGGCCATCTTCAAACTGGATTGATAACTGTTGTTGTAAGAGAACTCTGCGTATGGCAAATTCTCGTCCCAACTAGATCTGTAATCTAGCGCACAAGCTCTCAGCATATCCTCCAAAATCTGATTGACCCTCTCGGTCTGTCCATCTGTCTGCGGATGGAAAGCTATACTAAACTCTAACCTGGTACCCAAAGTTTCATGCAACTGATTCCAGAACTTTGAGGTAAACTGGGTTCCTCTATCTGATATAATGCTCCTTGGAACTCCATGCAGACATACGATCCTGGTCATGTATATCTTTGCCAACTTGGCACTAGTATAGGTAGTCTTCACGGGGATGAAATGAGCTACCTTTGTCAAACGATCGACTACAACCCATATCGAGTCATAGCCTGAACGTGTTCTAGGCAATCTTGTAATAAAATCCATGCCTAACTTATCCCACTTCCATTCGGGTATCGGCAATGGCTGTAGCAATCCCGCTGGCTTCTGATGCTCTGCTTTTACTCTCTGACATACATCACAAACTGCTACGTACTCCGCAATATCGTTCTTCATTCCGGTCCACCAGAAAGTATCCTTCAAATCCAAATACATCTTGGTATTTCCTGGGTGAATCGAATATGGTGAATCATGGACCTCTTGCAGAATTAACTTCCTGATCTCCGGGTCATTAGGCACATAAACACGGTCTTCAAACCATAAGGTATCGTGCTCATCCTCACGAAATCCTTTAGATTTTCCTTTGCTTATATTCTCCTTAATAGAAGAAATCTCCTTGTCAGTCCTTTGAGCTTCTCTGATCTTATCCATCAAAGTAGACTGAATCTCCAATGCTGCTACATAGCCTCTCGGGACTATCTCCAAACATAGCTCACGAAGATTTTCTGCTAACTCTCTGGGTAAGTCTCCCATCATTAAGGTGTTGACATGACTTTTACGGCTCAACGCGGCAGCTACTACGCTAGCCTTTTCGGGGTGATAATTCAATCTCATATCATAATCCTTGATGAGCTCCAACCATCTCCTTTGCCTAAGATTCAACTCCTTCTGCGTGAAAATATACTTCAAACTCTTGTGATTGGTGTACACCTCACAATGGTTTCCAATGAGAAAATGTCTCCAAGTCTTCAATGCATGCACTACAGCTGCTAACTCCAAATCATGCGTGGCATAATTTAACTCATGAGGCTTAAGCTGTCGTGAGGCATATGAAACAACTCTTCCTTCTTGCATAAGCACTGCTCCAAGTCCTCGACGTGAAGCATCACAATACACCTCATAATCCTTGGCCTGGTCTGGCAAAATCAACACTGGTGATGTAACCAAACGTTTCTTCAACTCCTGGAAATTGGCCTCACATTCCTCAGTCCATATGAACTTGGTATCCTTCTTCAACAACTTCGTCATAGGCTTCGCAATCTTTGAGAAATTTTCAATAAACCTCCGGTAGTATCCTGCGAGTCCAAGAAAACTCCGGATCTCTCCAACTGTTGTTGGCGCTTCCCAATTTGTCACAGTGTCAACCTTAGCGGGATCTACTGCTATACCTTCTCCAGATATAACATGTCCGAGAAATCCAACTTCCTTCAACCAAAACTCACATTTGCTAAACTTGGCATATAACTGATGTTCTCTGAGCTTACCAAGTACCAAACGCAAATGCTCCTTATGCTCCTCTTCATTCTTCGAGTAAACCAGAATATCATCAATGAACACTACGATGAACTTATCCAAAAACTCCATAAATACTTTGTTCATCATGTTCATAAAATATGCAGATGCGTTAGTCAGACCAAATGACATAACGATATACTCGTACAGCCCATACCTGGTGGTAAAAGCCGTCTTAGGTATATCCTGTTCTCGAATCTTCAAGTGATGGTATCCTGATCGCAGATCGATCTTGGAAAATACCTTAGCTCCTTGCAATCGATCAAACAGATCATTGATCATTGGTAGTGGGTACTTGTTCTTGATGGTTACTTCATTCAATCCTCGATAATCAACAGCCATCCTTAACGATCCATCCTTCTTCTCCACTAGAAGTACTGGTGATCCCCAAGGTGAACAGCTTGGGCGGATATAACCTTTATCCAGTAACTCCTTAATCTGCTTCTTAAATTCTTCCAAATCCTTTGCGGGCGTCCTATACGGTCTCTTAGATATTGGCCATGTGCCTGGCAAAAGCTCAACCAAAAACTCAATATCTCTATTCGGTGGCATGCCTGGCAACTCCTCTGGAAATACATCCGGGAAATCCTTCACTACTGGTACTTCCTTCTGCACAACTCCTGTTAAGAAATTTACTGGAGTCCTCTTCGGCACATGCCGGGATACATACTTGATCATTCTTCCTTCTGGGGTGGTAAGCAAAATTGACTTACTGGCGCAATCGATGTTTCCTCCATACATCGACAGCCAATCCATACCCAGGATTACATCCAGACCTTGTGATTCCAAAATGATCAAATCCGAGGGAAACACATGCCTACCTATACTCAATGGCACTTGAAAACATCCCTTACTAGCCATATACTCCGCTCCTGGTGAGCTTACTAGCATAGGTGTTCTAAGAACTTTGGTGGGAAGATTATACTTATCCACAAATCCCCTTGATATGTATGAATGCGATGCACCAGTATCAAAAAGAACGAGTGCAGTAAATGACTTAACCAAAAACTTACCGATTACTGCATCCGGCTGCTCTTCAACCTCCTCCACGTTAACGTGGTTCACCTGTCCCATGTTGAAAGGGTTCGGCTTCTTCCCCGAGCTTCCATTGCCATTTCCATTCTGGGATTCAGGACATTCATTGGCATAATGTCCCATCTTCTGGCACTTGAAACAAGTGACTTAGCTCAGGTCTCTCTTGGCTGGGGTTGATGGGTTGGTGCGGTTCTGGCCGTTGCTTCCTCCATTCCCATTACCATTCTTGGTGCCATTGTGATTGTGCGAGCTACCTCCTCCATGGGTATGCTGAAAATGTCCTCCCGGTCTAGGGGTAAAACGTGGCTTCTGCTGAGCTCCTGAATTGTACTTCCCTTGTCCATACTTCCTCTTGCGGTTCTCAATCTGCTGCTGCTTCCCTTCAATCATGAGAGCACGGTCTACCAACTCCTGGTAGTTGTTGAAGGTTGCTACCAGCAACTGCATGCTCATCTCATCATTCAGTCCTTCCAGAAACTTCTCCTGCTTAGCTGCATCCGTAGCAACGTCATCTGGGGCATAACATGCTAACTTACTGAAGTCCTCCACATACTGGCCAACTGTTCGTCCTCCTTGGTGCAAGTTGCGAAACTCTCGCTTCTTCATGGCCATAGCTCCTGCTAAAACATGGGCAGTACGGAAAGCCTGCTGAAACTGGTCCCATGTGACAGTGTCGATAGGGAAAGTGGCGGTGAAATTCTCCCACCATGATGTTGTAGGTCCTTCAAGCTGATGTGCGGCAAACTTCACCTTTTCCGCATCTATGCATCCTGTTGTGGTCAACTCCCTTGCTGTCTTGTGGAGCCAATCATCTGCTACTATCGGCTCGGTGCTACTAGAAAACACCAGCGGATATAGCCTAAGAAAACGGGCTAAGTGGTCAACAGGTGGTGGTGGTGGCGGTTTGTTGTTGTTGTTCCCCTGATTCTGATTCTGGACTAGCAACTGCATCAATGTGTTCTGCTGCTGGATCACCTGGGTGAGCTCCGGTGGGAAGGTAAATCCGGGGTCACGTCTCGGAGGCATCTGAGGGTTTAGAAAATATGAGATTTAAGAATAGAGAGGGGTCTAGAGAGAAAACACTACCCATATGGACATGAGGCAAAAGCAAACAATTCACTTCATTCAATCAAACAAGGCATACAATCGATCTAACTATCGCAAAAGTGCTCGGACTACTATATTTACATGGTGGACTACTACTACTGATGGGATGGTCTACTAGAAATATTCTTCGGTTGCAGACTCCATGATATCTATTCCTACTTCATCAACATAGTCATCATCTCTATCATCTGGATCCGAGTCGGTGTCGTCGATGATGATGTAGTCTTCCGGGCGAATCTCCTTGGGTTCTTCATATTCTTCTACTGGTGTAGGGCCTCCCATAAGTATTCCAATCTTCTTGATCAGATCGTCATTCTTCTCCACTAGTACTTCAATTTCCTCTTCATAATCTTCACGTGTAGCCTTGAGTTCTTCCTCCAGTTCCTTGATTCTTGTCCTCGCCTTCTTCAGATCTATCATGTCGGCGCACATCTGGTTCTCCTAACGTCGAATGTGCTAGTTTAACTCCTGGATAAAAGCTACAATTGATCTATCCTTCCTGGTGCTGATCATTTCCCAGTGCTCATCTCGGCGCCCATAAATCTGGTAGATAGTATCCTTGAGATCATTGCGGTAAACTTCTCCAATGCGTCCCATGGCGATGTGAGCTGCCATGCTCTTTCCTAGACTCTAGGTTGGTGCATCAAAAGAAAACTCTATGGGCTCAGTGACTGGCATGAACGTCCTTCCGGGAACTTGAACTTGAATCATCCAGCGCTCTTCTTCAGGTAAAGTGGCGTTGTAAGTCCCGGTGAAGCTTGGTACTCCTATGTTCAAATATCTAGTGACTTCCTTCAAGTGACGTCCAAGGGTGTATCTGCATCCGGTTGCGTGAACTTTTCCTTGCATTTGCCCTCCTAAAAGAGTAGAAAAGATGAGGAGTCAGAATGAGAAGAGAGAGTAGTGATCTAGGGCTTTAGCTTAGTGGTCGTGTCCTACAGTCAGCGTGTGCTCTGATACCATCTTGTAGCGACCAGACCTCAAACGGTCCAATCTTTGTGCTCAGGTGTCATCCCTAGATCAGTAATGCTGACACCACACAGTACTTGAAGGATTTATAACAGAGTAGCAATCACACACTTATTACATCGAGTGTCTCAAAAGAGGACTTATTACAATAAATATGGCTTAAGGCCATCTAATAACGATAACAGCGGAAGGCTTGGAAGATAAGTGAGTCCATCAACTCCAATGGCATCACTGAGTATAGAACCACGACCTAAAAGCAGCTTGTCGTCTGAAAAGTCTGCAACATGAACGTTGCAGCCCGAAACGGGCCAGCACATGGAATATGCTGGCAATGTAACACATAGAGAGTAATGGAAGATTAAAGCTATTCTACATGCATATATGGTTGGTGGAAAGCTCTATGGTTACAGTTTTGCGTAAAGCCAATTTTTCCCTACTGCAAAGGAATAAATTTTATTTAACTATCATGGTAGCTGTTAAACATTGAGAGTGTAGACACGCTCTCAATCCCAATTAAGCATCAACATTAAAACCCAACAAATTAATTAGAGTAACATGATGAGATTCACATGATAATCCAAGTACTAAATACTCAAGATGTCCATAACTGGGGACACGGCTAACCATGATTAGTTTATACACTCTACAGAGGTTTGCGCACTTTTCTCCACAAGACTCGATCTCCTCCGTTGGGATTCTCGCACTACATGGTGTTTGAGAAACGGATGACCGAGACATAGTCTTTCAGAAGCGCTCACACCTTACGATCGGGTAGACCGTTACACCTACTTTCCCCTACATTTGCTAGTCTACCACTGTAAGAGTTCGCACAACTTAATCAACTATGCTAGAGCCCATAGTAGCTTGTGGCTGCACACGGAAGTTTCTAGTATGAATAATCTCATGATCCCTTTGAGCCTGGGTGGTGGTCCAAAAGAAAAACAGGCAATCGCTGGAATACCCAGGTGCCTCAATCCATCCAGATGTGTATTTAAGTTGCCACCTTAGATAAACCATTAATTTAACAAAATCACATCTGTCGTGGATACACTCACCCAATCCACATCTACTAGCATAGCATGGCATAAGCAAACGTAGAAGTAACTCCCAAAGGTCTGATAATAAACAGGTAATAGGTACTACCTCAACTACTTCCCAAACCCACAATTTAATTAGATCCTAATCGTGCAATGTGTGAGGTTTGATCTAATGCAATAAAAACTGGGTAATAGGAGGTATGATCAAAGTGTTACTTGCCTTGCTGCTGATCCGGATAACCTAGCGATTCGAAGTAGCAAGCGACACACTCCGGGTACTCTATCGCAAAAAAACAAGCATACAATAAGTACTCAACTAATGCACAGGTAAAACTCAAATAAGAGATCTAACCAGAAAGTCCAACTTAAGAACTCCGGTTGGCAAAAAGAACCAAATCGAACAAAGCAACGAAAGACAAACGGCAAAAGAAACAGGCTTCATTTACTATTCTGGATCTAGGGAAATTTTTACAGAGGCAAAAACTTGTTTGAGTTGGTTAAACGGAAAGAGGGTTTCGATACGAAACTCCAGGTGCTTGAATCGCCTGATTCCGATAAACGAGCTAGAAGTTATACTAGAACGAAAATCGGATCAGGAATCGCGATCAGAAAAATCACGGATTTAATCCGATAAAAAGAAAATGACGAATAGATTAACGAACGAACGTTCATTATCTGGATCTAAACGATGAACGCGTTCGTTAAAACGTACGAACGAGCGAACACTCGCTAATTAAACTAAACCGGAAAAAACCGATCTATCTAAAAAACGGATCTAAAAAAACTGACGAAAAACCGAACGGAAAACCGAACGGTTTTCTCGAGAAAAACCGCCGGCGGCGGGGCAGCGGTCAACCTCCGGCGAGGCGGCGGCTCCGGCAGGCAGCGAGGTCGGCGGGCGGCGGCTCCGGGCGGCGGCGGCGTGGGGCGGCGGTGTGGCGGCTCAGCGCGCGAGGCGCGGCGGCGGCGCTAGGGTTTGGGGGCGGCTCGGGCTGGGCTCCCCCGGCTTATAAGGCTGGCCGGGCTGGGTGTCCTGGTCGGACACGGCCCGATAGGTCGGTTCGCGTTTTTTTTTAATAATTACGCTCAGAAAAAAACAAAAGGAATACTAAACGGACTCCAAAAATCCCGAAATAAATTTTCCCCGGCTTTTAAAATCAAGCCGCACAGGATAAACATTTATTTGAGGCCTAAATGCAATTTTGAAAAACGTGCATTTTTCCTCAATATTTCTTTATTTTGGGAAAGTCATTTTATTCCCTCTCTCATATTTTTGTAATAGAAATAATTGAAGATAAAATAAATCAAATCAAATGATCCTATTTCCAAAATTTGAGAAAACTCAAATATGAAAATAACGAAATCCCCAACTCTCTCTGAGGGTCCTTGAATTGCGTAGTATTTCTAGGATCAACCAAAATGCAATAAAATATGATGTGCAATGATGATCTAGTGTATAACATTCCAAATTGAAAATTTAGGATGTTACAAGTTACGAGCAAGATTAAATTGTATAGTTTTTGATAGATAGATCGGACAAAAATACAAAATAAAATAAATAAGTAATTGCATCTACTACTATTACTCCACACATCGACCCCATCTTGTTATCCTTAATATCAAAAATCAATACGTGTCTTGTTTCCCCTTCTATCACTGAGAAAAAACACCGCACGACCGAACCCATCACAAAGCACCTCTTCCCATGGCAAGAAAAATCGATCTAGTCGGCCTAACTAAACCGAAGATTCAAAGAAGAAATATAAGGCTATAAGTAAGCATGCATATAAGAGATCAAAACTCAAATAACTTTAATGGATAAAATAGATCTGATCATAAACTCAAAGTTCACCAGATCCCAACAAACACACCGCAAAAAGAGTTACATCAAATAGATCTCCAGGAGACCATTGTATTGAGAATCAAAAGAGAGAGAGAGAGAGAGAGAGAGAGAGAGAGAGAGGAAGCCATCTAGCTACTAACTATGGACCCGTAGGTCTATAGTGAACTACTCATGCATCGTCGAAGAGGCACCAATGAGGATGATGAACCCCTTCGTGATGGTGTCTAGATTGGATCTAGTGGTTCTGGAACTTGCGGCAACTGGATTATGTTTCGTCGACTCCCCTAGGGTTTTTGGATTTTCGGGGTATTTATAGAGCAAAGAGGTGGTGCGGGAGGCCACCAAGGTGGGCACAACCCACTAGGGCACGCCCAAGTGGGTTGTGCCCCCTCGGGGCACCCCTCTGGTACTTCTTTGTCCCATCTTGTGTCTTCTGGTCCAGAAAAAATCTCCAAAAAGTTTCGCTATGATTGGACTCCGTTTGGTATTGATTTTCTACGAAGTAAAAAACAAGCAAAAACATCAACTGGCACTGGGCACTATGTCAATAGGCTAGTCCCAAAAATGATATAAAGTTGCTATAAAATGATTGTAAAACATCCAAGAATGATAATATAACAGTATGGAACAATAAAAATTATAGATACGTTGGAGACGTATCAGCATCCCCAAGCTTAATTCCTGGTCGTCCTCGAGTAGGTAAATGATAAGAACAGAATTTTTGATGTGGAATGTTGCCTAACATGTTCATCACATATTCTTTTGTTTTGTAGCATGGACATATGGGCTTTTATATGGTTCAAAGCAATAGTCTAGTTTTGACATGAAGATTTCAATACTCAAGCATATCAACAAGCAACCATGTCTTCTAAAATGTCAACACTAAAGCAAGTTATCCCTAGCCCATTATGCCCAATCATTGATATATTCATGAAACACACTCGCATATTAGCTACATCCAATGCTCAAGTATGATCATAGTGCCCCTTAGTTGGTGCTTTATAAGAGAAGATGGAGACTCAAATAAAAATAAAAATTGCATAAAGTAAATAGAAAGGCCCTTTGAGGAGGGAAGTAGGGATTTGTAGAGGTGCCAGAGCTCAAATTGGAAAAATAGAGATAAAACATTTCGGGTGGCATGCTTTTCCTGTCAACGAAAACGACCGAGTAATTCCCAACACTTTCCATGCTAGATATATCATAGGCGGTTCCCAATCAGAAAATAAAGTTTATTCCCTTTTCCACCATAATTTCACAATCCATGGCTAGCCGTATCCACAGGTACCGTCCATACCAACACTTTCCAAGGAATTTATTATTTGACAACATAAAGTAAATTCATTTTTCATTTCGGGACTGGGCATCCCTAATACCTTTATCGTACTCTCATGCAATGACAAGTGAATAAACACTCATCTTGAGAATAGTACATCTAGCATGGAAAATATTGGCCACCCCCTGCCGCTTCATGAGCGGTACGAGCACACAAAAAGGAAAATTATTTTGAAAATTAGAGATGGCACATACAAATTTGCTTAGAACGGGACAGGAATACCGCGTATAGGTAGGTATCGTGGACTCATGTGGCAAAACTGGGTTTAAGGATTTTGAATGTACAAGTAGTAATCCCACTTGGTACAAGTGAAGGGTGGCAAAAAGATTGAGAAGCAACCAACCAAGAAACAAAAAATCACATAAGTGAGCATTAAGCATAACTAACACCGAATAATGCACCACAAGTAGGATGTAATTTCATTGCATAACTATTGACTTTCATGCTTGCATAGGGAATCACAAACCTTAACACTTCTTACTAAAGCATGATTACTCATCAACATGACTCACATATCACTATCATCATATCTCAAAACTATTACAAAGAATCAATTTTTTTGTCCAATGATCTTCATGAAAGTTTTTATTATATCCCTCTTGAATATATGTCACTTCGGGACTAGTTTCATATGTTGCTTTTGATAGCTCAAACAAATTTAAGTGAAGAACATGAGCATAAAAAAATTCATCTCTCAAAATAATATAAGTGAAGCATGAGAGCATTTCTTCAAAAATATTAAATCACACCGTGATCAAAAAGATATAAGTGAAGCACTAGAGCAATTCCATAGCTCAAAGAATTTAAGTGAAGCACATAGAGCAATTCTATTAAATCATAGCATAGTTTTGGCTCTACCAAATAGGTGTGTTCAGCAAGGATACTTGACACAAAACAAAAATCAAAACAAGAAAATACTCTATATAATACAAGAGACTCCAAGCAAAACTCATGATATGTGACGAATAAAAATATAGCTCCAAGTAAAATACCGATGGTCGTTAGAAGAAAGAGGGGATGCCACTTGAGGGGGGATGCCACTTGGGGCATCCCCAAGCTTAGTTGCTTGTTCCTCTTTGGATAATAACTTGGGATGCCATGGGGCATCCCCAAGCTTAGGCTCTTCTTACTCCTTATTCCTTCATCCATCGTGATCTCACCCAAAACTAACTTCAATCACACAAAACTCAACAAAACCTTCATGAGATCCATTAGTATAACAAAGCAAATCACCACTCTAAGTACTCTTGAAAACCCATTCATATTTTATTTTTGCATTATATCTACTATATTCCAACTTTGCTATGGCTTATACCCCCCCCCCCCCCCGATAAAGTCCATAGATTCATCAAAATTAGCACACAACGCAAAGAAAACAGAACCTGTCAAAACCATAACAGTCTATAGTAATCTGAAAACTTCATGTACTTTTGTAACTCCAAAAATTCTGACAAATTAGGATAAAGTAGGCAATTTGTATATAAATATTGTGTAAAAATTTCAGAATTTTATCACTCTTCTGTAAATTTAAAAAATTCTGTCACTGGCGCAAAAAGTTTCTGTTTTCCAACAAGATCAAATCAAGTATCACCCAACATGTGTTGGGGAACGTAGCAGAATTTTAAAATTTTCTACGGATCACCAAGATCAATCCATGGAGTTATCTAGCAACGAGGGAGAGGGGAGTGCATCTACATACCCTTGTAGATCACGAGCGGAAGCGTTCAAGAGAACGGGGTTGATGGAGTCGTACTCGTCGTGATCCAAATCACCGATGACCTAGCGCCGAACGGACGGCACCTCCGCGTTCAACACACGTACGGTTGGGAAGACGTCTCCTCCGAATTGATCCAGCAAGGGGGAAGGAGAGGTTGATGGAGATCCAGCAACACGACGGCGTGGTGGTGGAAGCTACGGTGATCTCGGCAGGGCTTCGCCAAGCTCAGGGAGAGGGAGAAGTGTCACGGGAGGGAGAGGGAGGCGCTAGGGGCTAGGGTGCGGCTGCCCTCCCTTCCCCCCACTATATATAGGACCCCTAGGGGGGCGCCGGCCCTAGGAGATGCAATCTCCAAGGGGGGCGCTGGCCAAGGGGGGTGGAGTGCCCCCCAAGCCAAGTGGGGTGCCCCCCACCCCTAGGGTTTCCAACCCTAAGCGCAGGGGGAGGCCCATGAGGGGCGCACCAGCCCACTAGGGGCTGGTTCCCCTCCCACTTAAGCCCATGGGGCCCTCCGGGATAGGTGGCCCCACCCGGTGGACCCCCGGGACCCTTCCGGTGGTCCCGGTACAATACCGATTACCCCCGAAACTTTCCCGATGGCCGAAACTCGACTTCCTATATATAAATCTTCACCTCCAGACCATTCTGGGACTCCTCGTGATGTCCGGGATCTCATCCGGGACTCCGAACAACTTTCGGGTTACCGTATACTAATAGCTCAACAACCCTAGCGTCACCGAACCTTAAGTGTGTAGACCCTACGGGTTCGGGAGACACGCAGACATGACCGAGACGACTCTCCGGTCAATAACCAATAGCGGGATCTAGATACCCATGTTGTCTCCCACATAATCCTCGATGATCTCATCGGATGAACCACGATGTCGAGGATTCAATCAATCCCGTATACAATTCCCTTTGTCAATCGGTACGTTACTTGCCTGAGACTCGATCGTCGGTATCCCAATACCTCGTTCAATCTCGTTACCGGCAAGTCACTTTACTCGTACCGTAATGCATGATCCCGTGATCAACCACTTGGTCACATTGAGCTCATTATGATGATGCATTACCGAGTGGGCCCAGAGATACCTCTCCGTCGTACGGAGTGACAAATCCCAGTCTCGATTCGTGCCAACCCAACAGACACTTTCGGAGATACCCATAGTGTACCTTTATAGCCACCCAGTTACGTTGTGACGTTTGGCACACCCAAAGCACTCCTACGGTATCCGGGAGTTGCATAATCTCATGGTCTAAGGAAATGATACTTGACATTCGGAAAAGCTATAGCAAACGAACTACATGATCTTTGAGCTATGCTTAGGATTGGGTCTTGTCCATCACATCATTCTCCTAATGATGTGATCCCGTTATCAATGACATCCAATGTCCATAGTCAGGAAACCATGACTATCTTTTGATCAACGAGCTAGTCAACTAGAGGCTCACTAGGGACGTGTTGTGGTCTATGTATTCACACATGTATTGCGATTTCCGGATAACACAATTATAGCATGAACAATAGAAAATTATCATGAACAAAGAAATATAATAATAACCATTTTATTATTGCCTCTAGGGCATATTTCCAACAGTCTCCCACTTGCACTAGAGTCAATAGTCTAGTTACATTGTGATGAATCGAACACCCATGCAGTTCTGGTGTTGATCATGTTTTGCTCTAGGGAGAGGTTTAGTCAACGGATCTGCCACATTCAGGTCCGTATGTACTTTACAAATATCTATGTCTCCATTTTGAATGCTTTCACAAATGGAGTTGAAGCGACGCTTGATATGCCTGGTCTTCCTGTGAAACCTGGGGTCCTTGGCAAGGGTAATAGCTCCAGTGTTGTCACAGAAGAGAGTCATCGGGCCCGACGCATTGGGTATGACTCATAGGTCGGTAATGAACTCCTTCACCCAGATTGCTTCTTGTGCTGCCTCTGAGGCTTCCATGTACTCCGCTTCACATGTAGATCCCGCCACAACGCTTTGCTTGCAACTGCACCAGCTTACTGCCCCACCATTCAAAATATACACGTATCCGGTTTGTGACTTAGAGTCATCCAGATCTGTGTCGAAGCTAGCATCGACGTAACCCTTTACGATGAGCTCTTCGTTACCTCCATAAACGAGAAACATATCCTTAGTCCTCTTCAGGTACTTCAGGATATTCTTGACCGCTGTCCAGTGTTCCATGCCGGGATTACTTTGGTACCTTCCTACCAAACTTACGGCAAGGTTTACATCAGGTCTGGTACATAGCATAGCATACATGATAGACCCTATGGTCGAGGCATAGGGGACGACACTCATATTTTCTCTATCTTCTGCCGTGGTCGGGCATTGAGCCGTGCTCAATCTCGTACCTTGCAATACAGGCAAGAACCCCTTCTTTGACTGATCCATATTGAACTTCTTCAATATCTTGTCAAGGTACGTACTCTGTGAAAGACCAATGAGGCGTCTCGTTCTATCTCTATAGATCTTGATGCCTAACATGTAAGCAGCTTCTCCAAGATCCTTCATTGAAAAACACTTGTTCAAGTAGGCCTTTATGCTTTCCAAGAATTCTATATCATTTCCCATCAACAGTATGTCATCCACATACAATATGAGAAATGCTACAGAGCTCCCACTCACTTTCTTGTAAATGCAGGCTTCTCCATAAGTCTGTGTAAACCCAAACGCTTTGATCATCTCATCAAAACGAATGTTCCAACTCCGAGATGCTTGCACCAGCCCATAGATCGAGCGTTGGAGCTTGCACACCTTGTCAGCATTCTTAGGATCGACAAAACCTTCCGGCTGCATCATATACAATTCTTCCTTAAGGAAACCATTAAGGAATGCCGTTTTGACGTCCATTTGCCATATCTCATAATCATAGAATGCGGCAATTTCTAACATGATTCGGACGGACTTCAGCTTCGCTACGGGTGTGAAAGTCTCATCGTAGTCAACCCCTTGAACTTGTCCATAACCCTTAGCGACAAGTCGAGCTTTATAGATGGTCACATTACCATCCGCGTTTGTCTTCTTCTTAAAGATCCATTTATTTTCTATGGCTCGCCGATCATCGGGCAAGTCAGTCAAAGTCCATACTTCGTTTTCATACATGGATCCTATCTCGGATTTCATGGCTTCCAGCCATTTGTCGAAATCCAGGCCGGCCATCACTTCTTCATAGTTCGAAGGTTCACCGTTGTCTAACAACATGATTTCCAAGACAGGGTTGCCGTACCACTCTGGTGCGGAACGTGTCCTTGTGGACCTACGAAGTTCAGTAGCAACTTGATCTGAAGTTTCATGATCATCATCGTTAACTTCCTCTCTAATCGGTGCAGGCACCTCAGGAACATTTTCCTGAGTTGCGCCACTCTCCGGTTCAAGAGGTAATACTTCATCAAGTTCTACTTTCCTCCCACTTATTTCTGTCGAGAGAAACTCTTTCTCTAGAAAGGATCCATTCTTGGCAACAAAGATCTTGCCTTCGGATCTGAGGTAGAAGGTATACCCAATAGTTTCTTTAGGGTATCCTATGAAGACGCATTTTTCCGATTTGGGTTCGAGCTTTTCAGGTTGAAGTTTCTTGACATAAGCATCGCATCCCCAAACTTTTAGAAACGACAGCTTAGGTTTCTTCCCAAACCATAATTCATACGGTGTCGTCTCAACGGATTTTGACGGAGCCCTATTTAAAGTGAATGCGGCAGTCTCTAAAGCATAGCCCCAAAATGACAGCGGTAGATCGGTAAAAGACATCATAGATCGCACCATATCCAATAGAGTGCGATTACGACGTTCAGACACACCATTACGCTGAGGTGTTCTAGGCAGCGTGAGTTGTGAAACTATTCCACATTTCCTTAAGTGTGTGCCAAATTCGTGACTCAAGTATTCTCCCCCACGATCTGATCGCAAGAACTTGATTTTTATGTCACGTTGATTCTCAACCTCACTCTGAAATTCCTTGAATTTTTGAAAGGTCTCAAACTTGTGTTTCATTAAGTAGACATACCCATATCTACTCAAGTCATCAGTGAGGGTGAGAACATAACGATAGCCACCGTGAGCCTCAACACTCATTGGACCGCACACATCAGTATGTATGATTTCCAATAAGTTGGTTGCTCGCTCCATTGTTCCTGAGAACGGAGTCTTGGTCATTTTACCCATGAGGCATGGTTCGCACGTGTCAAATGATTCGTAATCAAGAGACTCCAAAAGTCCATCTGCATGGAGCTTCTTCATGCATTTGACACCTATGTGACCAAGGCGGTAGTGCCACAAGTATGTGGGACTATCATTATCAACCTTACATCTTTTGGTATTCACACTATGAATATGTGTAACATTACGCTCGAGATTCATTAAGAATAAACCATTCACCAGCGGAGCATGACCATAAAACATATCTCTCATATAAATAGAACAACCATTATTCTTGGATTTAAATGAGTAGCCATCTCGAATTAAACGAGATCCTGATACAATGTTCATGCTCAAAGCTGGCACTAAATAACAATTATTGAGGTTTAAAACTAATCCCGTAGGTAAATGTAGAGGTAGCGTGCCGACGGTGATCACATCGACCTTGGAACCATTCCCGACGCGCATCGTCACCTCGTCCTTCGCCAGTCTCCGCTTATTCCGCAACTCCTGCTTTGAGTTACAAATGTGAGCAACCGCACCGGTATCAAATACCCAGGAGCTACTGCGAGTACTGGTAAGGTACACATCAATTACATGTATATCACATATACCTTTAGTGTTGCCGCCTTCTTGTCCGCTAAGTATTTGGGGCAGTTCCGCTTCCAGTGACCACTTCCCTTGCAATAAAAACACTCAGTCTCAGGCTTGAGGTCCATTCTTTGACTTCTTCCCGGCAGCTTGCTTACCGGGCGCAGCAACTCCCTTGCCATCCTTCTTGAAGTTCTTTTTACCCCTGCCTTTCTTGAACTTAGTGGTTTTATTCACCATCAACACTTGATGTTCCTTTTTGATTTCCACCTCCGCTGATTTCAACATTGAATATACCTCAGGAATGGTCTTTTCCACCCCCTGCATATTGAAGTTCATCACAAAGCTCTTGTAGCTCGGTGGAAGCGAATGAGGGATTCTGTCAATGACCGCGTCATCCGAGAGATTAACTCCCAGCTGAGTCAAGCGGTTATGCAACGCAGACATTTTGAGTATGTGCTCACTGGCAGAACTATTTTCCTCCATCTTACAACTGAAGAACTTGTCGGAGACTTCATATCTCTCGACCCGGGCATGAGCTTGGAAAACCATTTTCAGCTCTTCGAACATCTCATATGCTCCGTGTCGCTCAAAACGCTTTTGGAGCCCCGGTTCTAAGTTGTAAAGCATGCCGCACTGAACGAGGGAGTAATCATCAGCACGTGACTGCCAAGCGTTCATAACATCTTGGTTCTCTGGGATGGGTGCATCACCTAGCGGTGCTTCTAGGACATAATCTTTCTTGGCAGCTATGAGGATGATACTCAGGTTCCGGAGCCAGTCCGTATAGTTGCTGCCATCATCTTTCAGCTTGGTTTTCTCTAGGAACGCGTTGAAGTTGAGGGCAACATTAGCGTGGGCCATTTGATCAACAAGACATAGTGTAAAGATTTTAGACTAAGTTCATGATAATTAAGTTCATCTAATCAAATTATTCAATGAACTCCCACTCAGATAGACATCCCTCTAGTCATCTAAGTGAAACATGATCTGAGTCAACTAGGCCGTGTCCGATCATCACGTGAGACGGACTAGTCAACATTGGTGAACATCTTCATGTTGATCGTATCTTCCATACGGCTCATGCTCGACCTTTCGGTCTTCCGTGTTCCGAGGCCATGTCTGTACATGCTAGGCTCGTCAAGTCAACCTAAGTGTATTGCGTGTGTAAATCTGGCTTACACCCGTTGTATTCAAACGTTAGAATCTATCACACCCGATCATCACGTGGTGCTTCGAAACAACGAACCTTCGCAATGGTGCACAGTTAGGGGGAACACTTTCTTGAAATTATTATGAGGGATCATCTTATTTAAGCTACCGTCGTTCTAAGCAAATAAGATGCAAAACATGATAAACATCACATGCAATCAAATAGTGACATGATATGGCCAATATCATTTTCTCCTTTTGATCTCCATCTTCGGGGCTTCATGATCATCTTTGTCACCGGCATGACACCATGATCTCCATCATCATGATCTCCATCATCGTGTCTTCTTGAAGTTGTCTCGTCATCTATTACTTATACTACTATGGCTAACGCTTTAGCAATAAAGTAAAGTAATTACATGACGTTTATATTGACACGCATGTCATAAATAAATTAAGACAACTCCTGTGGCTCCTGCCGGTTGTCATACTCATCAACATGCAAGTCATGATTCCTATTACAAGAATATGATCAATCTCATACATCACATATATCATTCATCACATCCTTTTGGCCATATCACATCACACGGCACATGCTGCAAAAACAAGTTAGACGTCCTCTAATTGTTGTTGCAAGTTTTTACGTGGCTGCTATAGGTTTCTAGCAAGAACATTTCTTACCTATGCCAAAACCACAACGTGATATGCCAATTTCTATTTACCCTTCATAAGGACCCTTTTCATCGAATCCGATCCGACTAAAGTGGGAGAGACAGACACCCGCTAGCCACCTTATGCAACTAGTGCATGTCAGTCGGTGGAACCAGTCTCACGTAAGCGTGCGTGTAAGGTCGGTCCGGGCCGCTTCATCCCACGATGCCGCCGAATAAACATAAGACTAGTAACGGCAAGCAAATTGACAATATCCACGCCCACAACTGCTTTGTGTTCTACTCGTGCGTAGAAACTACGCATAGACCTAGCTCATGATGCCACTATTGGGGAACGTAGCAGAATTTTAAAATTTTCTACGCATCACCAAGATCAATCCATGGAGTCATCTAGCAACGAGGGAGAGGGGAGTGCATCTACATACCCTTGTATATCGCGAGCGGAAGCGTCCAAGAGAACGGGGTTGATGGAGTCGTACTCGTCGAGATCCAAATCACCGACGACCTAGCGCCGAATGGACGGCACCTCCGCGTTCAACACACGTACGGTTGGGAAGACGTCTCCTCCAACTTGATCCAGCAAGGGGGGAGGAGAGGTTGATGGAGATCCAGCAGCACGACGGCGTGGTGGTGGAAGCTAC
Source organism: Triticum urartu (assembly GCF_003073215.2). Classification (NCBI taxonomy): domain Eukaryota; kingdom Viridiplantae; phylum Streptophyta; class Magnoliopsida; order Poales; family Poaceae; genus Triticum; species Triticum urartu. The sequence continues at coordinate 122,294,365 of NC_053022.1, forward strand.
GGTGATCTCGGCAGGGCTTGACCAAGCTCAGGGAGAGGGAGAAGTGTCACGGGAGGGAGAGGGAGGCGCTAGGGGCTAGGGTGTGGCTGCCCTCCCTTCCCCCCACTATATATAGGACCCCTAGGGGGGCGCCGGCCCTAGGAGATGCAATCTCCAAGGGGGGCGGCGGCCAAGGGGGGTGGAGTGCCCCCCAAGCCAAGTGGGGCGCCCCCCACCCCTAGGGTTTCCAACCGTAGGCGCAGGGGGAGGCCCATGAGGGGCGCACCAGCCCACTAGGGGCTGGTTCCCCTCCCACTTCAGTCCATGGGGCCCTCCGGGATAGGTGGCCCCACCCGGTGGACCCCCAGGACCCTTCCGGTGGTCCCGGTACAATACCGATTACCCCCGAAACTTTCCCGATGGCCGAAACTCGACTTCCTATATATAAATCCTCACCTCCGGACCATTCCAGGACTCCTCGTGACGTTCGGGGTCTCATCCGGGACTCCGAACAACTTTTGGGTTACCGTATACTAATATCTCAACAACCCTAGCATCACCGAACCTTAAGTGTGTAGACCCTACGGGTTCGGGAGACACACAGACATGACCGAGACGACTCTCCGGTCAATAACCAACAGCGGGATCTGGATACCCATGTTGGCTCCCACATACTCCTCGATGATCTCATCGGATGAACCACGATGTCGAGGATTCAATCAATCCCGTATACAATTCCCTTTGTCAATCGGTATGTTACTTGCCCGAGACTCGATCGTCGGTATCCCAATACCTCGTTCAATCTCGTTACTAGCAAGTCACTTTACTCGTACCGTAATGCATGATCCCGTGATCAACCACTTGGTCACATTGAGCTCATTATGATGATGCATTACCGAGTGGGCCCAGAGATACCTCTCCGTCGTACGGAGTGACAAATCCCAGTCTCGATTCGTGCCAACCCAACAGACACTTTCGAAGATACCCGTAGTGTACCTTTATAGCCACCCAGTTACGTTGTGACGTTTGGCACACCCAAAGCACTCCTACAGTATCCGGGAGTTGCACAATCTCATGGTCTAAGGAAATGATACTTGACATTCAGAAAAGCTATAGCAAACGAACTACACGATCTTTGAGCTATGCTTAGGATTGGGTCTTGTCCTTCACATCATTCTCCTAATGATGTGATCCCGTTATCGATGACATCCAATGTCCATATTCAGGAAACCATGACTATCTTTTGATCAACGAGCTAGTCAACTAGAGGCTCACTAGGGACGTGTTGTGGTCTATGTATTCACACATGTATTACGATTTCCGGATAACACAATTATAGCATGAACAATAGACAATTAGCATGAACAAAGAAATATAATAATAACCATTTTATTATTGCCTATAGGGCATATTTCCAACAACATGATCCCAAAGGCTTTGCTTGGCCCAAACACTAATTAAAACATAAAAACACAATCGTAACAGTAGCATAATTGTGCAAACACTCAAGAATAGAAAGAAAAAGGTGAAAATAAATTTTATTCATTGGGTTGCCTCCCAACAAGCGGTATCATTTTATGCCCCTAGCTAGGCATAATGCATAGATTCAAGTATTGTCATTTGTAGTTTTACCAACTTTTGTAAGGGCTTTCTCAAACTCGTGAGGCTCTTTACGCTTCCCTAAATTCTCATCAAAAGAAACCATCTTTAGATCCAAAACATCCAACCATTTATTGCAAAGAGTAATCAAAGTATTCATGCGATTGAGGTTTCCACTAATATGTTTGAGAGGTTAATTGTATTTTTACAACTCGATCATATGTTTACGCAAATCACTCAACTTGTCTAAAATTTGAACCCCTTCTTGAGTAAAAGAAATCCCCTTTTTGGTTGGTGGAATTCCCAAGATCCCCTCTAGGATCTCATAAGCAGTATTAGCATCAAGTTCAATAAAATTCCCTTTAGCGGCAAAATCCGAAAGTTGTCTATGATGCAAAGCTAATCCTATATAAAAATTTCAAAGCAAAATCCTTGCATCTCCTTTAAGATTTCTAATGCGATAAGATTCCATTAATCTATACCAAGCATCTTTCAAATTGTCTCCTTGTTTCTACTTGGAGTATAAAACTTCAAAATCTGGTGACAAAGGAGGAGTAGTCATGCTAGTCATAGTGACAAGGTAGACAAGCAAGATCACACACATAAAGATAGATCTGACAAGAAAAACGGCGAGCGGAAAAGGAGGGTGAATAAAACGACAATTTCTTGTGAAGTGGGGGAGATGAAAAGGAGAGGCAAATGGAAAATAATGTAAATTGCAAGCAGATGAGATTTGTGATTAGGAACCTGGTAGATGATGATGTCTCCCTAGCAACGCCGCCAGAAATCCTTTCTTGATGGCTCGTATCCGCGTCAGTTTTTCCCCAAAGAGGAAGGGATGATGCAACACAACTATGGTAGGTATTTTCCTCAGTGATGAAACCAGGGTTATCGAACCAGTAGGAGAATCAAGCAACACTATGTAAACGGTACCTGCACATAAAGAACAAATACTTGCAACCCGACGCGTGAGAGGGGTTGTCAATCCCTCTCGGGTAAAAGATAGATTGGATTATATGATTTTGGATAAACAGATCTCTCGATAAAACAAAATGAAATAAATAAAGAAAAAGTGCAGCAAGGTATTGTTGGGTTTTTAGAATGATAGATCTGAAAAAAGCAAATAAAATGGATGTCGAAGCAAATATGATAAAGAATAGACCCGAGGTCTGTAGATTTCACTAGTGGCTTCTCTCAATAAAATAGCATACAGCGGGTAAACAAATTACTGTTGGGCAACTGATAGAACTTCAAATAATTATGACGATATCTAAGCAATGATGATTATATAGGCATCATGTCCAAGATTAGTAGACCGACTCCTTCCTGCATCTATTACTATTACTCCACACATCGACCGCTATCCAGCATGCATCTAGTGTATTAAGTTCATGGAGAAATGGAGTAATACAATAAGAATGGTGACATGATGCAGACAAGATTTATTCATGTAGGAATAGACCCCATCGTGTTATCCTAAATAGCAACGATCAATATGTGTCTTGCTTCCCCTTTTATCACTGGGAAAGAACACCGCACGACCGAAACCATCACAAAACACCTCTTCCCATGGCAAGAAAAATCAATCTAGTTGTCCTAACTAAATCAAATATTCAAAGAAGAAATACAAGGCTATAAGTAATTATGCATATAAGAGATCAAAACTCAAATAACTTTCATGGATAAAATAGATCTGATCGTAAATTCAAAGTTCATCGGATCCCAACAAACACACCGCAAAAAGAGTTACAGCAAATAGATCTCCAAGAGACGATTTTATTGAGAATCAAAAGAGAGAGAGAGGAAGACATCTAGCTACTAACTACTAACTACGAACTCGTAGGTCTACGATGAACTACTCACGCATCATCGGAGAGGCACCAATGAGGATGATGAACCCCTCTGTGATGATGTCTAGATTGGATCTGGTGGTTCTGGAACTTGCGGCGGCTGGAATTGTGTTTCGTCAACTCCCCTAGGGTTTTTGGATTTTCAGGGTATTTATAGAGCAAAGAGGCGGTGCGGGAGGCCACCAAGGTGGGCACAACCCACCAGGGCGCGCCTCAGCCCCCAGGCGTGCCCAGGTGGGTTGTGCCCCCTCAGGGCACCCCTATGGTATTTCTTTGGCCCATCTTGTATCTTCTGGTCCAAAAAAATCTCTAAAAAGTTTCACTGCGTTTGGACTCCCTTTGGTATTGATTTTCTGCAAAGTAAAAAACAAGCAAAAAGAGCAACTGGCACTGGGCACTATGTCACTCCCAAAAAATGATATAAAGTTTCTATAAATGATTGTAAAACATCCAAGAATTATAATATAACATCATGGAACAATAAAAAAACATAGATACGTTGGAGATGTATCAGCGGCTATTGGAGACACCAGAGGGTTTTCAGGAATGCTCGGATCAATTGATTGCATGCATTGGCAATGGAAGAACCGCCCCAAAGGTTTGCGGGAAATGTATCAAGGTCACACCAAAGAGGCCACCATCACACTAGAAGCAGTGGCATCACATGACATATGGGTTTGGCATGTTCTCATTGGAATGCGGGGATCTCACAACGACATCAACGTGCTTTAACAATCTCCGGTGTTCATGAGGCTTTGTAATGGGGAATCACCGCCATGCAACTACACCGTTAATGGCCTGAAGAAAATATGCCCTAGAGGCAATAATAAAGTTGTTGTTTATATTTCCTTATATCATGATAAATTTTTATTATTCATGCTAGAATTGTATTAAACGAAAACTTAGTACATGTGTGAACAAACAGAGTGTCACTAGTTTGCCTCTGCTTGACTAGCTCGTTGAATCAATGATGGTTATGTTTCCTAACCATAGACATGAGTTTTCATTTGATTAATGGGACCACATCATTAGAGAATGAAGTGATTGACTTGACCCATCCGTTAGCTTAGCACGATGATCGTTTAGTTTGTTGCTTTTGCTTTCTCCATAACTATACATGTTCCTATGACTATGAGATCATGCAACTCCCGAATACCGGAGGAACACTTTGTGTGCTACCAAACGTCACAATGTAACTGGGTGATTATAAAGGTGCTCTATAGGTGTCTCCGATGGTGTTTGTTGAGTTGGCATGGATCGAGATCAGGATTTGTCACTCTGATTGTCGGAGAGGTATCTCTGGGCCCTCTCAGTAATGTACATCACTATAAGCCTTTCAAGCAATGTAGCTAATGAGTTAGTTACGGGATGTAGCATTACGGAATGAGTAAAGAGACTTGCCGGTAACGAGGTTGAACTAGGTATTGAGATACCGACGATCGAATCTCGGGCAAGTAACATACCGATGACAAAAGGAACAACGTATGCCGTTATGCGGTTTGACCGATAAAGATCTTCATAGAATATGTAGGAACCAATATGAGCATCCAGGTTCCGCTATTGGTTATTGACTAGAGACGAGTCTCGGTCATGTATACATAGTTCTCGAACCCGTACGGTCCGCACGCTTAACGTTCGGTGACGATCGGTATTATGAGTTTATGTGTTTTGACTTACCGAAGGTAGTTTGGAGTCCTGGTTTTGATCACGGACATGATGAGGAGTCTTAAAATGGTCGAGACGTAAAGATCGATATATTGGAAGCCTATATTTGGACATCGTAATGGTTCCGAGTGGTTCGGGCATTTTTCCGGAGTACCGGGAGGTTACCGGAACCCCCCGGGGAGTATATGGCCCTTATTGGGCCTTAGTGAAATAGAGGAGAGGGAAAGGAAAAGAGGGAGGCGCGCCCCCAAGCCCAATCCGACTTGGGAGGGGGGTTGGCCCCCCTTTCCTTCCTCCCTCTCTCCTCCTTCCTTCCTCTCCTACTCCTACTTGGAAGGGCTCCTACTTCTACTAGGAAAGGGGGGATCCTACTCCCGGAGGGAGTAGGACTCCCCCAGGGCGTGCCATAGAGAGGGCCAGCCATCCCCCTCCTCCACTCCTTTATATACGGGGGAGGGGGCACCCCATGGACACACAAGTTGATCAGTTGATCTTTTAGCCGTGTGCAGTGCCCCCCTCCACCATAATTCACCTCGGTTATCACTACTAGGAAAAGGGCTAAAGATGAAATTGACACTAATGGCGCACCAGAGAAGTGGTGCGCCACTACTATATACTAATGGCGCACCATGTGGAGATGCGCCGTTAGTGTGGAAGACACTAATGGCGCACCAGGCACAAGGTGTGCCACTAGTGACAAAATGTTTTTTTTTCAGTTTTTCAAACATACTAATGGTGCATCCAGGCAAAGTGCGCCATTAGTAGTTAGAACTACTAATGGCGCACCAGCCATAGAGTGCGCCACTACTATAATTTTTTTTTACTTTTTTGCAAAACTACTAATGGCGCACCGTTGCATAGTGCGTCATTACTAGTTTAAACTAGTAATGGCGCACTATGCCACGGTGCGTCATTAGTATAAAAATTTATACTAGTAATGAACATTTTCTAAACTAGTAATGAACATTTTATAAAAATCATGAACATTGTTGAATTCATGGAGAAAAATCAAATTCATGAACAATGTTTGTATATGCGAACATTGTTCAAAATCGTAAACATTTTTTAATATACGAACATTATTTCAAAATCACAAACAGTTTTTAAATGCCCAAACATTCTATGATTTCTCAAAAAAAACGTGAACATTTTTTTGAATAAATGAGTATTTTATGATTTCCTGAATGCATTTTCCAAAATTCGCAAATATTTAGAAATTTGGAACTTTTTTTAAATCATCAATTATTTTAAAAAAGAAAAATAGAAAAAAGCGAAAAAAATAAAAAAAATAAAAAAATTAGGGGCACCCCGCACCGAGCATGTCGTCATCGATGACCCGGGAACAATATGAAAATGCATAACGGGTTGTGATCAACGATCGTTACAGACTCCGGGAGTGCAGCGGAAGTAGACGAGTCGGCGTAGACACTTCATATGCCAGGGACACGACTAGTCATACCACCGCCCGATGGTTTTAGCCGCGCACGTCGTTGGAGAACACGGCCCATCTCGCCAGACTACACGTCGCCCAGGGACATGGCTACCTTGTTGCTGAGGACACTCGATCTCGATCCCCCTCCATCTCGATCTCGATTCCCCCTCCATCTCGATCTCGATGCCCCTTCATCTTGATCGCTATCCCCCTCCATCTCGATCTCGATCCCACCCGCACCCTCCCCCGCTAGCTCCACCGCCGCCGACGACCCACCGCACCCTCCCCCGCTCCACCGCCGCCGACGAGCACCCCCCGCACCCTCCCCCGCTCCACCACCGCCGACGAGCACCCCCCGCACCCTCCCCCGCTCCACCGCCACCGACGAGCACCCCCCGTTTCATATTCATTTTTTTAAAAATAAAAAAAGTGTAGACTACAATTGTTGTTAAACAACAATTATTACTGTTTTTATAAAAAAATATTACTGTTTCATATTCATATTCATTTTCTAAAAAATTATTAGATGCAACAAAAAATAATAACAAAAAAATTACTAATGGCGCACCGCTCGGGGGTGCGCCATTGCTATCTAAAAAAGAAACATACTAATGGCGAACCGCTAGGTGGTGCGCCATTGCTAAGCCTCCCCCACACTAAAATCCCCAATCTCTCACATTTCTCTCTAATCCCTCCCCTGCCTCATCTCACCCACGCCCGACTACCACCGACCACCACCGCCCCCATGCTCGCCGTCCCCGGTCGTGCTCGCTTCCCCCGCCGCACCCGACCACCACCGCCCCCAACGCCTCCTCCCCGAGCCGAGCGCCGCCTCCCTCGCCGTCCCCCCTCTGCCCGCGCCCGCGCCCTCGACGTCCTCCCGCCCAAGCGCCCCCTCCCCCCGCGGCCCCGCCTGCGTCAACCTTGTGCTCGCCGTCCAACACCGCGCAGCCTGCCCAGGAGGACCGCCGTCGTCTTCCTCTTCTACTGCGAGGACCTGGACGAGCTCGGATGCCCTCAAGCCATCCCTTCGACGCCCGCCGATTTCCTTCACCTCGGCCACCATCTCCACCGCTCGACGCCGAATTCGCGCCGCCTCGACTAGCTCCGGCTACCCCGAGTCGCCCTCGACCTCCCTAGTGAGCACCCGAGCCGCTTCCCCCTCTTCCCCCTCTTGATTTCCTTCTAATGTGTTCTAGGGTTGGGGGTTGGAGAATTTTGGACAAGGAAAGGGGGTTGGAGAATTAAGCAGCTAGGGTTGGGGGTTTGTAAGAGAAGAATCGCCAGGCTTACTCACTGTTCAATTTGTTGCTGTGAGTTTGAATTTGCTGTTCTCAGTACAGTAGTTTACACTGGTTGTCAAGATGTAGAGGAACTATAGTGCCAATACTGAAAATGTTCAGTGTTCCAATACTTTAGAGAAACTATAGTGCCTGTTATTCAGTTATGACTCCTTCACTGAAACTGTAGTGTTTGCTAAAACTGAGATGTAAACTAAAGGAGTTTGTGATTTGCAGAAGCTGTAGCATACTCCAACAAGTGATAAATGCACTCAAAAGTTCACTAAGAAAATGCAGATGCTTCTCACTTGTTACTGATAGTTTTCTGGAGTAATAAATGCATGCAAAAGAAGTTCAGTTAACTGTTACTGTTGCTGTATGAATTCCAACCAGGCCAATTTGCTGTCAATTGCTCTGTAATACTCAACTAGGTTTATGCAAAATGAAGATCAACCATGTTTATGTAATAGATCAAATTGCAACAGGTTATTTCCAGTAGATCAAACTACAGTAGATTACTCAATATTCTTGCCATTTGTTGATAGGATATAAGTATTGACCATAAATAAGAATGAATATTGACCATTTGTTGCTGCTAGCACATGTTGAAAGTGTACCTGATGATGCTTCTGTAGAAAATTCAGTCTTCCTCCTCAGGCATGTGTTGTGTGACCTGACAAAATATAAATGTGTTGTGTGCCATGTGTTGGTAATTCAGTAAAGTCAAACAAGCACTGGATTTAGGCATGTTGCTTGCTGAACTTGTAGCAGCAACAACAACTATGGATGAATGATGAACAGGTTATAGTGGTCAGATTAGTTCAGCAACAACAACTATTTTCAGTTTGTCTTCTGGGTCATTTATAGTGGTCAGATTAGTTCTGCATTTATAGAGATAAATACTAGTAAGTCAAGGGCACCAGAATTTGATCATGCCTCTTTTGAGAAGTATGTCTATTGATTCAAAATTGCCATGGCAAAAATATGTTTCAGAAAATGACATGGACTAAAATGTTCTATAGATCATGATCCATAGACAAAAAAATGCCATGATCCATACAGTATAAATTCCATGATGCATAGGCTATATTTGCCATGGGAGATGGCAATTTTGTTGGATCATGATCCAGAGATTAAAAAAATGCATAGACTATAATTTCCTGGCATGATCCATAGAATAAAAATGTAGAATAAAAAATGCCATGATCCATACACTATAATTTTCATGATGCATGGACTATAATTTTCTATTCTTTCTGTGTTTGTACAGACTTGCTAAACCATTGTGTCGTGATGAATTTGCAGGTACCCCGAGAGGCCCTTAAGTTTGCCGGAATGTCGATTAACTTCCGTTCTGGCAAATTCGGGTACTCCATATGTCCTATTTTTAGCAAAGGTCATGCTAAAATTTTCCGTGAATTTTAGCATGACTTTGCTAAAAATAGGACATATAGGGTACTTGCGACTAATGTTGATTATCTTCTGCTCAAAATTTATGCTGCTATAATGTTGTAAGGGTACTAATTGGTCTCTTCTACTGCTTATCAGAGATGGGGGGAAGCAGCCACCGCCGCTCTGCCTCACCGGAGTACGAGTTGGATTCTTTCGAGTTCTTCACTATCATACTTTCTTCTTCAGTATCAGCCACGAGGCAGGTATATAAAATGAGAGATCTCCCCTTCACCCATCTCATTATGATAACTCTGTTGTTTGCTACATCACTCATTGTCCCAAATTGCAGAGGCTGCCTGACACTTTTATGAAGATGCTGGGTGAAGATCCGCCAGATAATGTGAAGCTCCGACAGGCCGGCAGCGGGGTTCGCAGGCTGTGGGACGTGGAGTTGGTGATCGAGGAGGGCCACATGTACTTGTGTCGTGGCTAGGAGAAGTTCTACAGTGCCTATGACCTGCGGACTGGGTACTTTCTTCTCTTGAGGTACGACGATGACGCCACAATGCTCATCGTGAAGGTTTTCAACACGACTATTTATCTCTAATATACTTAGTTACCTATTTATCTCTAATATGCTTAGTTTCCTATAGGTTAGCTCCAAAATTACTTATGTTAGCACAAAATGATCAAGTTTACATAATAAGCTTATAGTCTTCTTCTTATTCTTCTTCTTATCCAAAATGACATAGCTTAGCTTCATTTTACCTAAGTTGGCTCTAATATGCTAACTTAGAGCTTATATGCTTAGTTTCCTATAGGTTAGCTCCAAAATTACTTATGTTAGCACAAAATGATCAAGTTTACATAATAAGCTTATAGTCTTGTTCTTATTCTTCTTATTCTTCTTCTTATTCTTCTTCTAGTCTTCTTCTTCTTCTCTTCTTCTTCTTCTTCTTCTTCTAACTTCTTGTTTATCATTTTGCAGATTTGATTTAATTCACGGAAGCTTGCATGGATGGAGTGCTTCTTTTCCATTCGTGTTTTTATTTTGTATCAACGTGAAACTTTTGTGAATTGATGGATAACAGTGTTGAATGAACATTGTGAAACTTTTGTAATATGTAACGATGGAACTATGTGTTGGCTATGTATGTATATATGATGAAACTTGTGTGTTGGATATGATCTGGTGGACGCAGGTAACATCGTTACATATGGCCCCCTGTATGTAAGCTAAGCAGATCTGTGTTGTATATTATCTCTAATATTTTTTAACCTGTGAAAATATCAGAAATGAAAAAAATCACTAATATTCATACTAGTGGCGCACCACACAAGACACTAATGGCGCACTGTGATAATCACACTAATGGCGCATCACCCAATAGTGCGCCATTAGTATGCCAAAGCACATGGTTAAATATGGCCCCTTGGGAGGCATACTAATGGCGCATGGTGTTCTATACTAATGGCGCACTGCTTGGTGCGCCATTAGTAAGAAATACTAGTGGCGTGATACTAATGGCGCAACAGTAGTGCGCCATTAGTAGGCAAAACCGGTGCGCCATTAGTAGGCCTTTTCCTAGTAGTGTATATCGTAGCGGTGCTTAGGCGAAGCCCTATTCCGGTAGCATCATCATCACCGTCATCACACCGTCGTGCTGACGAAACTCTCCCTTGAAGCTCTACTGGATCGTGAGTTCGCGGGACGTCACCGAGCTAAACGTGTGCAGATCGCGGAGGTGCCGTACGTTCGGTACTAGGGATCGGTCGATCGTGAAGACGTACGTCGACATCATCCGCGTTGTCATAACGCTTCCGCTTACGGTCTACGAGGGTACGTGGACGACACTCTTCCCTCTCGTTGCTATGCATCATCATGATCTTGCGTGTGCGTAGGATTTTTTTGAAATTACTGCATTCCCCAACAGTGGCATCCGAGCCAAATTTATGCGTAGATGTTATATGCACGAGTAGAACACAAAGGAGTTGTGGGCGTGGGTATATACATATTGCTTGCCGTCACTAGTTGATTCTTGATTCAGCGGCATTGTTTGATGAAGTGGCCCAGACCCACATTACGCGTACGCTTACGCGAGACTGGTTCTACCGACGTGCTTCGCACACAGGTGGTTAGTGGGTGTCTGTTTCTCCAGCTTTAGTTGAATCAGATTCAATGAATAGGGTTCTTTCTGAAGATCAAAAAGCAATCACTATACCGCGTTGCGGTTTTTGATGCGTAGGTAAGAACGATTCTTGCTCAGCATGTAGCAGCGATGTAAAACTTGCAACAACAAAGTAGAGGATGTCTAACTTCTTTTTTGTAGGGCATGTTGTGGTGTGATATGGTCAAGACATGATGCTAAATTTTATTGTATGAGATGATCATGTTTTGTAACACAGTTATCGGCAACTCGCAGGAGCCATATGATTGTCGCTTTATTGTATGAAATGCAATTGCCATGTAATTGCTTTAGTTTATCACTAAGCGGTAGCGATAATCGTAGAGGCAATAGTTGGCGAGACGACAACGATGCTTCGATGGAGATCAAGGTGTCAAGCCGGTGATGATGGTGATCATGACGGTGCTTTGGAGATGGAGATCAAATGCACAAGATGATGATGGCCATATAATATCACTTATATTGATTGCATGTGATGTTTATCCTTTATGCATCTTATTTTGCTTAGTTCGGTGGTAGCATTATAAGATGATCTCTCACTAATTTCAAGGTATAAGTGTTCTCCCTGAGTATGCACCGTTGCTACAGTTCGTCGTGCCGAGACACCACGTGATGATCGGGTGTGATAAGCTTTACGTTCACATACAACGGGTGCAAGCTAGTTTTGCACACGCAGAATACTCAGATTAAACTTAACGAGCCTAGCATATGTAGATATGGCCTCGGAACACTGAGACCGAAAGGTCGAGCGTGAATCATATAGTAGATATGATCAACATAGTGATGTTCGCCATTGAAAACTACTCCATCTCATGTGATGATCGGACATGGTTTAGTTGATATGGATCACGTGATCACTTAGATGATTAGAGAGATATCTATCTAAGTGGGAGTTCTTAAATAATTTGATTAATTGAACTTTAATTTATCATGAACTTAGTACCTGATAGTATTTTGCATGTCTATGTTGTTGTAGATAGACGGCCCATGTTGTTGTTTCGTTGAATTTTAATGCATTCCTAGAGAAAGCTAAGTTGAAAGATGATGGTAGCAATTACACGGATTGGATCCATAACTTGAGGATTATCCTCATTGCTGCACAGAAGAATTACGTCCTGAAAGCACCGCTAGGTGACAAACCCGTTGCAGAAGCAACGCCAGATGTTATGAACACCTGGCAGAGCAAAGCTGATGACTACTCGATAGTTCAGTGTGCCATGCTTTATGGCTTAGAACCGGGACTTCAACGATGTTTTGAACGTCATGGAGCATATGAGATGTTCCAGGAGTTGAAGTTAATATTTCAAGCAAATGCCCGGATTGAGAGATATGAAGTCTCCAATAAGTTCTACAGCTGCAAGATGGAGGAGAATAGTTCTGTCAGTGAACATATACTCAGAATGTCTGCGTACCACAACCACTTGACTCAACTGGGAGTTAATCTTCCTGATGATAGTGTCATTGATAGAGTTCTTCAATCACTGCCACCAAGCTACAAGAGCCTCGTGATGAACTATAATATGCAAGGGATGGATAAGACGATTCCTGAGCTCTTCGCAATGCTAAAAGCTGCGGAGGTAGAAATCAAGAAGGAGCATCAAGTGTTGATGGTCAACAAAACCACCAGTTTCAAGAAAAAAGGTAAAGGAAAGAAGGGGGACTTCAAGAAGAACAGAAAGCCAGTTGCTGCTCAAGTGAAGAAACCCAAGTTTGGACCTAAGCCTGAGACTGAGTGCTTCTACTGCAAAGGAACTGGTCACTGGAAGCGGAATAGCCCCAAGTATTTGGCGAAGAAGAAGGATGGCAAAGTGAAAGGTATATTTGATATACATGTTATTGATGTGTACCTTACTAATGCTCGCAGTAGTGCCTAGGTATTTGATACTGGTTCAGTTGCTAACATTTGCAACTCGAAATAGGGCTTGCGGATTAAGCGAAGATTGGCTAAGGACGAGGTGACGATGCGCGTGAAGCAATAGAGAGAAGTTCGAGGTATCTTGTAATAACAAGATCAACTTGGAATAAAAGTAAGAACGACGGGTGTATGTATTTATCCATAGGGATATTTTAGTGGTAGGGAATTACAAAAACAACGGGCACAAAGTCTTGAGAGAACATCGGAGAGTATCTTCGGAATCTTCTGGTGTAGCAGGCGATCATCTGGAATGAGGGGCTCTCCAGGAGAAAGTATTATCGAGAACCTAAAGTTAGATTTAATAAAACCATTAAACCTGAATAGTAGAGAGATCAGAGTCCCAGAATATAGATCGAGGACTAAAAAATACTAATACCACCCAATGGCGACGTGGGCCCGTGGGCTGCACAGCCAAGTTAGTAAAACAATTTTCATCAACTAGACCCAACTTCGACCAAGGAGTGTGGAAGGGGGATTCCTACAGGCAGTCGGCTCTGATACCAACTTGTGACGCCCCCGATTCAATCGTACACTAATCATACACGCAAACGTGTACGATCAAGATCAGGGACTCACGGGAAGAGATCACAACACAACTCTACAAATAAAAATAAGTCATACAAGCATCATATTACAAGCCAGGGCCCTCGAGGGCTCGAATACAAGAGCTCGATCATAGACGAGTCAGCGGAAGCAACAATATCTGAGTACAGACATAAGTTAAACAAGTTTGCCTTAAGAAGGCTAGCACAAACTGGGATACAGATCGAAAGAGGCGCAGGCCTCTTGCCTGGGATCCTCCTAAACTACTCCTGGTCGTCGTCAGCGGGTTGCACGTAGTACTAGGCACCTCCCGAGTAGTAGTAGCTGTCATCGACAGTGGCGTCTGGCTCCTGGGCTCCATCGTCTGGTCGCAGCAATCGGGTATAGGAAGGGGGAAAAGAGGGAGCAAAGCAACCGTGAGTACTCATCCAAAGTACTCGCAAGCAAGGAGCTACACTACATATGTATGCATTGGTATCAAATGGAAAAGGGGGTATCATATGTCGACTGAACTGCAGAATGCCGGAATAAGAGGGGGATAGCTAGTCCTTTCGAAGACTACGCTTCTGGTAACCTCCATCTTGCAGCAGGACAAGAGAGTAGAAGGATAGTTCACCAAGTAACATCACATAGCATAATCCTAACCGATGATCCTCCTCTCATCGCCATGTGAGAGAGCGATCACCGGTTGTATCTGGCACATGGAAGGGTGTGTTTTATTAAGTATCCGGTTCTAGTTGTCATAAGGTCAAGGTACAACTCCAAGTCGTCCTGTTACTGAAGATCACGGCTATTCGAATAGATTAACTTCCCTGCAGGGGTGCACCACATTTCCCAACAAGCTCGATCCCCTTTGTCTGGACACACTTTTCTGGGTCATGCCCGGCCTCAGAAGATCAACACGTCGCAGCCCTACCTAGGCACAACAGAGAGGTCAGCACGTCGGTCTAAATCCTATGGCGCGGGGGTCTGGGCCCATCACCCATTGCACACCTACACGTTGCGTACGCGGCCGGAAGCAGACCTAGCCCCCTTAATACAAGCGCGAGCTTACGGTCCAATGCGGCGCGTGCCGCTCAGTCGCTGACGTCACGAAGGCTTCGGCTGATACCACGACGTCGAGTGCCCATAACTGTCCCCGCGTAGATGGTTAGTGCGTATAGGCCAGTGACCAGACTCAGATCAAATACCAAGATCTTGTTAAACGTGTTCTCTTGAAATAATCGCGAACGCCGACCAGGGCCAGGCCCACCTCTCACCTAGGTAGTCTCAACCTGCCCTGTCGCTCCATCACAAAGATCCACACAGAGGGCCGTTGGGACAAAGGTCCTTTCAGCCCCCAATCCGTGAATCACTCACGGGTGCTCCATGAGCCGACCCGACTTTAGTCACCACATGTATCATGTATAAAGTATATAGTATATACCCGTGATCACCTCCCGAGTGATCACAGTCCGATAGTATAGCACAACAGGCGGACAAGAATGTAGGGCCACAGATGAAATACTAGCATCCTATACTAAGCATGTAGGATTGCAGGTAAAGGTAACAACAGTAGTAGGAAGGACAGGCTATGCATCAGGATAGGTTAACGGAAAGCAGTAACATGCTACACTACTCTAATGCAAGCAGTATAGAGAAGAATAGGCGATATCTGGTGATCAAGGGGGGGGGCTTGCCTAGTTGCTCTCGCAAGAAGGAGGGGTCATCAACACCGTAGTCGAACTGGGGTTCGTCGGCAGTCTCAAGGTCTACCGGAAAGAAGTAACGGAGGGGGAACACAATAAATAACAAAGCAGTCAAAGCATCACAAAGTGTAACATGGCATTACGCGGTGCTAGAGGTAACCTAACGTAGTAGTAGGTGCTACTGGCGAAGGGGGAAAACATTCGGGAAAGTATTCCCGGTGTTTGACATTTTCGGACAAACGAATTAGAGGGGTATTGTTGCACGTTCGCTATGCTAGGGATGTGTGGCGGACGAACGGACTGCGTATTCGGATTCGTTTCGTCGATCTGAGTAACTTTCATGTTCAAAGTATTTTCATCCGAGTTACGGTTAATTTTATATGAATTTTCAAAGTTTAAAAGATTTCCAGAATTTATTTAACTCGAATTATAAACGGTGAAATACTTTGCCACCTAGCACTATTCTAGCCACAATGAATGACAACGGGGCCAATGGGGCTGGGTTGAACCAGTCAACATTTGACTGGTCAACACATGAATAGTAGAAGTGGATCCCACATGTCATAGGCTATACCTAAACAAATAAATAAATACTAACCTAATTAATGGGGTCCACATGTCATCTGCTAGTAGCTAACCTAAATACTAATTAACCCTAAACTAATTGAACATGGGGCCGGCCTAAAAAACACAGAACACACACGCACACACACAACTAGGGGTTAATTATGTTCTTTGTTAACATAAGATAGCCTTTCGTGATTTTCATACGATTTAATCCGTTCATCGAAAGGATTTGGTCCAATGGGATAAAATGAAGTTTGTCAAGTATACTTTCTACTCATAATTTTTCTTGGCCTATTAGTAGTTCTTTACCCACTGATTAGAGGTTGTCAAGGGGGTTAGTAAGCGTAATATTCGCAAAGCTAGCCATAGATACAGTAGCATTCAGCAGCAGCAGTACGTTCAGAGCAGCAGCAGTCATCGGCATGGCACGGAGGCGGCCAGGCAACGCCACGCACGGCCGGATGCGGCCCGGGCCGCGTTGCCGGATCTAGCGGCTGGCGGAGGCGGAGGCGGCGGCAAGGGTTCCGGCGGGCGCGCGCAGGACTAGCAGGGGCGGCGGCAGCGTCGGCAGCTGCGGCGAGCGTGCGTGCAGGAAGCTCGAGCGGCGCGGGCGAGCATGGCCAGGCGGATGGGAGAGGCTGGCAGGTGCGGGTGACAGGGCAGCGCGGGCAGGGGAGCCCGGGGGCATGGCCGGTGCGAGCGGACAAGGTCAGGGGACAGGGGACGGCGGACGCGCGGCCAGGGAGCAGCAGTGCAGCAGTGAGAAGGCAGTAGCAGAGGCGGCTCAAACACGCGCGTACGCGGGAGCTCGGACGAATTCATGGACGGAGGCTACGCAAACGAATCGAGGCGGGAAGAATGGGGATTCGGGGAAGGAGCTCACAGCAAGCTCGTGGTGTGGTCGAGGAAGCCGCAGGGAGTCGAGGTGGACCGGAGGAGCGACGCGGCGGCGACGAACGGGGTTGGGTCCCGCGGACAAAGGCGGCTCGATCCAGTCGATGTAGGTGCTCCAAGCTCGAACGCGTCCCCGTAGTCGAAGAGGACGATGGCGGCGGTCCTCATGGACGCCTTGGCTGGCCGTGGGAAGGTCGGTGGCCACGACGATGAGGGCAACGCGGCGGCGAGGCATCGGGGGGCTTTGGGTTCGAGCGGAGGAGCAAATGGAAGGGGAAGAAGGAGATAGGGTTCGATCCAGGGGGCTCGGGGTCATTCTTATCCGCCGCTGGGAGACGACGGGGAGGCGCGGGATGGCCGCCCCGTGGCTAATCCGTTCATGGACGACGCACGGTCATCCACCGCGCTCGATGAACAGAGAACAAAGAAGACAGAGGGGAGGAGTTGGGCTAGGCCGGTTCAGTGGGGTAGGCTAGCAACTGTTCATACTGGGCTAAAGTGCATAGTAGTTCGGTTCCTTCTGCATTTACTAATTTCTGTTTTATATTTTCCCTACGATTTTCTATTTTTTAGCTATCAAAACAACTTTTTCAAACATGCCACTTAGCACATAATCACTAGGCAATATTTTAAAGCAACTCAGAAAGTTACAATTTATTTTGAAAAGGTTGGATATCTATTTAAATTGAAACGGTAAATTTAATTATTGCTAACTCAGTTTTAAATAGATAGGGGCATTTTGTTAATTCAAAAGATGTTGGGTAATTCATGAAAATAGTTAAGGATTTATTTCAAACCAGCCTACATTTTTGTTTTATTATTTGACAATTTAATAAATTGACTTGCATTTGATTTTGAATTCGAGTTTGGTTTGGATCAAGGTGAGGCTTAGAAAATTAATCGTGATGACATGGACAATTAAGGTATGGTTACTGTAGCTTAATTATCCGGGCGTCACAGATCCGCACCAGAGTGGTACGCTAATCCTATTCTGGAAGTCATGTTACTTGACCATGACGAACCTACGAACTATGAGGAAGCGATGATGAGCCCAGATTCCGCAAAATGGCTGGAAGCCATGAACTCTGAGATGGGATCCATGTATGAGAACAAAGTGTGGACTTTGGTTGACTTGCCCGATGATAGGTAGGCCATAGAGAATAAATGGATCTTCAAGAAGAAGACTGACGCTGACGGTAATGTTACTGTCTACAAAGCTCGACTTGTTGCGAAAGGTTTTCGACAAGTTCAAGGAGTTGACTACGATGAGACCTTCTCACCCGTAGCGATGCTTAAGTCCGTCCGAATCATGTTAGCAATTGCCGCATTTTATGATTATGAAATTTGGCAAATGGATGTCAAAACTGCATTCCTTAATGGATATCTTAAAGAAGAGTTGTATATGATGCAACCAGAAGGTTTTGTTGGTCCAAAAGGTGCTAACAAAGTGTGCAAGCTCCAGCGATCCATTTATGGACTGGTGCAATCCTCTCGGAGTTGGAATATACGCTTTGATAGCATGATCAAAGCATATGGTTTTATACAGACTTTTGGAGAAGCCCGTGTTTACAAGTGAGTGGGAGCTCCGTAGCATTTCTAATATTATATGTAGATGACATATTGTTAATCGGAAATGATACTGAATTTCTAAATAGCATAAAAGGATACTCGAATAAGAATTTTTCAATGAAAGACATCGGTGAAGCTGCTTATATATTGGTCATCAAGATCTATAGAGATAGATCAAGACGCTTAATTGGACTTTCACAAAGGACATACCTTGATAAAATTTTGAAGAAGTTCAAAATGGATCAGACAAAGAAAGGGTTCTTGTCTGTATTACAAGGTGTGAAGTTGAGTCAGACTCAATGCCTGACCACTGTAGAAGATAGAGAGAAAATGAAAGGTGTTCCCTATGCTTCAGCCATAGGCTCTATCATGTATGTAATACTGTGTACCAGACCTGATGTGTGCCTTGCTATAAGTTTAGCAGGGAGGTACCAAAGTAATCCAGGAGTGGATCACTGGACAACGGTCAAGAACATCCTGAAATACCTGAAAACGACTAAGGATGTGTTTCTCGTATATGGAGGTGACAAAGAGCTCGTCGTAAATGGTTACGTCGATGCAAGCTTTGACACTGATCCGGATGACTCTAAGTCACAAACCGGATACATGTTTTTATTAAATGGTGGAGCTGTCAGTTGGTGCAGTTCCAAGCAGAGCGTCGTGGCAGGATCTACGTGTGAAGCGGAATACATAGCTGCTTCGGAAGCAGCAAATGAAGGAGTTCATATCCGATCTGGGTGTCATACCTAGTGCATCGAGTCCAATGAAAATATTTTGTGACAATACTGGTGCAATTTCCTTGGCAAAGGAATCCAGATTTCACAAGAGAACCAAGCACATCAAGAGACGCTTCAATTCCATCTGCGATCAAGTCAAGGAGGGAGACATAGAGATTTGCAAGATACTTACGGATCTGAATGTTGCAGACCCATTGACTAAGCCTCTCTCATGAGCAAAACATGATCAGCACCTAGACTCCATGGGTGTTAGAATCATTACAATGTAATCTAGATTATTGACTCTACTGCAAGTGGGAGACAGAAGGAAATATGCCCTAGAGGCAATAATAAAGTTGTTATTTATATTTCCTTATATCATGATAAATGTTTATTATTCATGCTAGAATTGTATTAACCGGAAACTTAGTACACATGTGAATACACAGACAAACAGAGTGTCACTAGTTTGCCTCTACTTGACTAGCTCGTTGAATCAATGATGGTTATGTTTCCTAACCATAGATATGAGTTGTCATTTGATTAACGGGATCACATCATTAAAGAATGAAGCGATTGACATGATCCATCCGTTAGCTTAGCACGATGTTCGTTTAGTTTGTTGCTTTTGCTCCATAACTATACATGTTCCTATTACTATGAGATCATGTAACTCCCAAATACCAGAGGAACACTCTGTGTGCTACCAAATGTCACAACGTAACTAGGTGATTATAAAGGTGCTCTACAGGTGTCTCCGATGGTGTTTGTTGAGTTGGCATGGATCGAGATTAGGATTTGTCACTCCGATTGTCGGAGAGGTATCTCTGGGCCCTCTCGGTAATGCACATCACTATAAGCCTTGCAAGCAATGTGACTAATGAGTTAGTTACGGGATGTAGCATTACGGAACGAGTAAAGAGACTTGTCGGTAATGAGATTGAACTAGGTATTGAGATACCGACGATCGAATCTCGGGCAAGTAACATACCGATGACAAACGGAACAACGTATACCGTTATGCGGTTTGACCGATAAAGATCTTCGTAGAATATGTAGGAACCAATATGAGCATCCAAGTTTCGCTATTGGTTATTGACCAGAGATGAGTCTCGGTCATGTCTACATAGTTCTCGAACCCGTAGGGTCCGCACGCTTAACGTTCGGTGATGATCGGTATTACGAGTTTATGTGTTTTGATGTACCGAAGGTAGTTCGGAGTCCCGGATTTGATCACGGACATGATGAGGAGTCTCGAAATGATCGAGACGTAAAGATCAATATATTGAAAGCCTATATTTGAACATCAGAATGGTTCCGAGTGGTTCGGGCATTTTTCCGAAGTACCGGGAGGTTACCGGAACCCCCCGGGAGTATGTGGGCCTTATTGGGCCTTAATGGAATAGAGGAGAGGGAAGAGAAAAGAGGGAGGCACGTCCCCCAAGCCCAATTCGAATTGGGAGGGGGCCGGCCCCCTTTCCCTCCTCCCTCTCTCCTCCTTCCTTCCTCTCCTACTCCTACTTGGAAGGGCTCCTACTTCTACTAGGAAAGGGGGGAATCCTACTCCCGGAGGGAGTAGGACTCCCCCAGGGCGCGCCATAGAGAGGGTCGGACCTCCCCCTCCTCCACTCCTTTATATACGGGGGAGGGGCACCCCATGGACACACAAGTTGATTAGTTGATCTTTTAGCCGTGTGCGGTGCCCCCTCCACCATAATCCACCTCGGTTATATCGTAGCGGTGCTTAGGCTAAGCCTTGTTCCGGTAGCATCATCATCACCGTCATTACGCCGTCGTGCTGACGAAACTCTCCCACGAAGCTCTACTGGATCGTGAGTTCGCGGGACGTCACCGAGCTGAACGTGTGCAGATCACGGAAGTGCCGTACGCTCGGTACTAGGGATCGGTCGATCGTGAAGACGTACGACTACATCAACCGCGTTGTCATAATGCTTCCTCTTACGGTCTACGAGGGTACGTGGGCGACATTCTTCCCTCTTGTTGGTATGCATCACCATGATCTTGCGTGTGCGTAGGAATTTTTTTGAAATTACTGCGTTCCCCAACATGGCCGTGACTACAACATGGGATACTATCTTGCCGACGACATCTATTCCCAGTGCGAGACGTTTATTAAGACCATATCCGAACCACAAGGAAACAAACAAAGTCACTTTGCAACAATGCAGGAAGCAGCTAGTAAGGATGTGGAGTGGACATTCAGAGTGCTTCAAGCTTGTTGGGGAATTGTTCGTGAAGCTGCAATGATGTGGGAATCAGAAACTTTGTGGCAGGCCATGACATGTTGTGTTATTTTGCACAATATGATTGTTAAGGATGAGGATGATGGTGTAGCCCAAACCAATAATTTTGAAGCACTTGGAGAACAGTGGCGGAGCTTGTAGCCTATTATTGGGCGGGTTGGGCGGGCCAAACAAAAGAAAATAGCCCGTGGGCTAGTGTTCTTAGGTCACGAGTGAAAAAATTACAATACAGATTGGAAAATGATGTTGGGCGGGCCATGACCCATTTGGCCTTGCCATAGCTCTGCCGGTGCTAAAGAACAAGTTCAAATTTCGGAAGATCAAGATGTAGCTCATCTTATGAATTTTCTACAGATGCATCAGAATCTTCGAGATCATCAGGTGTACGCACAACTACTCAATAATCTTGTGGAGCATATGTGGATCAAAGAGCTAATATTTGAGTTGTGTAGTTAAAATAAATTTTATGTAAAAGCTATGAATTTTCGGTACCAACATTCGTTATTTATGATGCGACATTAACGTGTGATGGACATGTATGGATTTAAAATATATGGATGCTAAGCATGAAATATGAGGGGCTGTCCAGATGCGTGTGCGTTTGTGGAACCGGATTTGTCAAATCCAACTGTAAACGCTCTTAGTACACCTTTTAGTGTTCTCCAAATCATACCTCCATATAGAAAAGGTACTACAATCAAAGTCATTACTACTTATAAGTAGCTTTCTTTTTTCTAATTGCCCCTCCGTTTCTAAATTTAAACCCTTTTAGAGATTTCAATATGAATTACATATGGTTTTATATAGACGCATTTTAAATATAGATTTATCTATTTGCTCTGTAGGTAGTCCATAATGAAATCTAAAAAAGACTTATATTTAATATTTAGACGGATGGAGAGCAGGTATTTCCGTTTTGTTTATGGTGGAAGTCCACCTCAAGAAAATAAAAATGACCCAGGAGGATTCACCTGGCACCACAGAGCGGAGCGAATGCTTTCAAGCCACCACGTGTTATAGGGGCGGATGTTTCTAGTAGGCAGAGGACTGACGAAACTGTTCTTGTGGAGTAGTACCAATCCACCATTACTGGGCTGAGCCAGCGCCGGCCCGCCCTAGTCTTGAGTGGAGGAACGGGAGAAGTAAGTAGGAGGGAGGGTAGGTACGACGTCGCGAGAGGGAAAAGTGCAGCCTTGTTGCCGTGCTGCCCATTTTGACTTCTTTCCTCACCCGCCACCCTGCATCTTCACCTCCCGCCGCGGCGGCGGCGGCGGCCAAGAAGCGCGAGGCCGGGAAAGTAACGCGGCGAGTTAAATGCGTGCTCCCAGGTAACCGCCCCCGTTCCTCCGGCTCCAAATCGCGCCGTGGAGAAAGGGCATCCGAATCTTTATTTATTGATGAATTGCGTTTTTCTCTCCCAACATGCAGATTCCTTTGACTGCTCTGCCGCCATCACCGGGGCGAATTGATCCGTCCGGCGAGCCGCTGAAAATCAAGATTCCCCTTGCCTTTCCGCGTCTCTTCCACGCCCGGCCGGTTGAACGCCCGCTTGATATCCGTCGCTATCGGCTTTCATTCCTTTGGGACAAGTGCCAGCCCCTTTTGGTTCTTGGCGTTGAGGAGGGCCGGAGCCCTACCGAGACCACCGTAGGCTAGCAATCCCTCCCTGGAGACGAGCCGAGGCGATGAGCAACAAGAGCGGCGGCGTGCGGTTGCAATGCGCGGAGGCGACGGCAGCGGATTGGGGCTGCTGCTTCCTCTCCCTCTCCGTGCCACCACCTCCACCTGCGGTTCCCTGTGACGCAGATAGCAATGGTGGATTCAACCTGGCATGGACCCTCCACCAGTCCTTCCACCCACCCGCTGGTCTCTTTGCCAGCGTCGGCCACAAGGTGGGGGTGGGCTTCCCGGCCTCCTCCTCCGGCGCCGCATCGTCGGGAAACCCCCGAGACCCGCTCAGAAAGTACGTTTCACCGGAGGCCGTCGAAACATCCCTGCCGGTGCCGGGTGACGGAGTGGGGTTGCGGGGGAAGGGGAAGAAGAAAGCGGTGAGGATCAAGATTAAGGTTGGGAATTCACACCTCAAGAGGCTCATCAGTGGGGGGATTGCAGGAGCAGTGTCAAGGACAGTTGTGGCGCCTTTGGAGACGATTAGGACACATTTGATGGTCGGCAGCAATGGGAATTCATCTACGGAGGTGTTTGACTCCATCATGAAGAATGAAGGATGGACTGGGTTGTTCCGCGGCAATTTTGTTAATGTCATTCGAGTCGCCCCGAGCAAAGCAATCGAGGTAACTAATTCATCCATGGCTGCCCTGTTTTCTTGATTCTGCACTATGGTTCCCTTGTTTTGGATATTCATTCTATTACTGTAATTTCTTTTGTGATGTACTAGCAGGAGACTTATTTACCATAATATTAAGAGTCCTTGCCTATGTTTTTTCTTTTGATTAGCATATAGATGCACATACCAACTCACATACAAAATTAAGCGTCACTTGTTGTAAATCAGTGTCCGTTTCTGTCCAAGTTTCGGCTTTTTTACTATTGTCTTAGGTCCTATTCGGCAAAGTGCCTACATATATTCTTCAACTAAGTTTACTATTTAACCCTGGCTAACTTCTTTTTTTTTTGTTTAAAACTGAAGTACTATTGGTCGTGTGCGAGATGCGGAAACGTCTTGACCTCGGTGTGAGGGGACGTGTTGCATGTTATAGGCAGGGGCACAAGATCCCTGATAGCGCATACAAGATGGTTGAGATATTACAGGAGACTTGGAGGACAAGATATAAGAAGATAGAGTAGGTTACAGGAGATATTTGAACTACCTAACTTATCTATCTCTATCTCTAGGTGCGGCACAGGTATAGGTGCGGGACTCCTCCGGGTGCACAATGTAACGTGACATATAATGTGTTTAACACCCTCCCGTAATCACAACTTCATCAAGTTGAGATTATGTTTAAAATCTTCAAAGCTTCTTGTAGATAACGGTTTGGTGAATCCATCTGCAATTTGATCTCTGGAGTGCACAAACCGAATCTGAAGTTGCTTCTTGGCAACCCTTTCTCTCACAAAGTGAAAATCTATCTCAATGTGCTTTGTCCTGGCATGAAATACTAGATTGGCAGACAAATATGTAGCACCCAAGTTATCACAACATAAACAAGGAACTTGATTACTCCCGACACCAAGTTCTTTTAACATGGATTGTACCCATATGATCTCAGCTGTGGCATTTGCCAGTGCCTTATACTCTGCTTCTGTACTGGACCTGGAAACAGTGGCTTGTTTTCTTGCACACCAGGATATTAAGTTTGGGCCAAAGAAAATTGCAAAACCACCAGTGGACCTTCTGTCATCAAGGCAACCTGCCCAGTCAGAGTCTGAGAAAGCACTTACAAGTGTAGAGGATGACCTGCTAAAATTCAGACCAACATTGGCAGTATTCTTGACATAGCGAACAATACGTTTAGCAGCAGTCCAGTGAATTGAGGTAGGTGCATGGAGAAACTGACAGACTTTGTTGACAGCAAATGAAATGTCAGGTCTAGTAAGTGTGAGATATTGGAGTGCACCCACCAGACTCCTATACTTTGTGCTATCATCTGGACTCAAAAGCTGTCCTTCTGTAAGAGATAGTTTTTCTGAATTTGACATAGGAGTAGGCGAGGGCTTACAACCTTGTAGACCTGCCTTCTTTACCAGATCTGCCGCATACTTTTCCTGAGAGAGATGAAGTCCATCCTCATGCTTCTTCACCTCAATCCCTAGGAAATAATGCAAGTCTCCGAGATCCTTGAGAGCAAACTCTGAGCTGAGATCTTTCAAGAGCCCTGTGACAGCCTCATCTGATGAACTTGTGACAATTATATCATCAACACATATGAGTACAAATATGTATGTGTTGTGTTTGTTGTAAATAAACAGTGAGGTGTCAGACTTAGAAGGAACAAAACCAAGCTGTTGCATCTTGTGACTGAGACGTGAATACCATGCACGTGGGGCTTGCTTCAACCCATACAATGATTTGTCAAGTTTGCAAATGTAAGAAGGAACATTTTTGTTCACAAACCCAGGAGGTTGTTTCATGTACACCTCTTCTTCCAGAACACCATGGAGAAACGCGTTCTGAACATCCAGTTGCCTGAGACTCCAGCCCCTGGAAACAGCAATAGACAAAACAAGGCGAATAGTGGCAGCTTTTACAACAGGACTAAACGTGTCCTTGTAGTCTATGCCATACCGTTGTTTGAACCCTTTTGCAACCAATCTAGCTTTGTACCGATTAATGGTTCCATCTGACTTCCTCTTGATTCTAAAGACCCACTTGCAGTCTATGAGATTTTTACCTTTCTGTGGAGGGACCAAATGCCATGTTTTATTCTTTTGTAGCGCCACAAATTCTTCATTCATGGCCTTTCTCCACTTTTCATCATTCAAAGCTTCTTCAAGATTTTGGGGTTCACCGGGTTCACCTGTAGAACATACCATACCATATTTTGTTATATGTTTGTAGTTTACAGGTTTGGTTACCCCTTTTTGTAGTCGTGTACGACGCGGAGATGTTGTGCCTGATGTTTCTGCCACAGAGAATCCCACGGCAGAAGCTGGCGCAGTTGCAGCCGCCGAATCCTCCTGAATCGGATCTTCTGCGGCAGACGAGGGCGTGGGCGAAGGCACAGGCGTTACGGCCGGCACAGAAGATCCCCTCGCCAGATTTCGAGGCGGATCCACCTGATCCAGCTGCCGCGCCTGACACGCCTCATCATTGGCGCAAGGTGGCGTGGGCGGCGTATCAACGCGGGATCCCGCGCCGGTCGGACCTGCAGCGGCCGGGTGGCGCAAGTCCCGCCGTTTGTAGCAGACCGGCTGGGCCGGAAACCGAGCCGCCGAAGGCCCAGTGGCACCACGCCACCTGTCGTCTGCTGGTTGGCGCGGGGCAGAGGGAGCGTGTCCCCCATCCGCATCGCGTCGGGTGGCCGTGTCGATGTCGCTTTCAGCGCGCGTCGGCCCGCGCCTGATCGCACCTGATTCGGCCGGCGCGGAGTCTGAGGCGGATCCACCTGACCCACCTGCCGCGTCTGAGTGCGTCGATCCCAAGGGCGGCGCTGTGCCTGGCAGGACGGATCCCGAGGAGGATTTGCTCCCTTCGCCTGGACACATGAAATATGGCCCTGTAGGGCACATTCTTCATCGTTTTGACTGACAGTTGATCATTACAGTTATCACCCCCGTGATCAAAGCTAGTGAGATGAGAAGGAAGAAGTAGAATTTCTTTTCGGAGAAGTGCACCCGCATTGGGATGAAGGTGAGCAAAGGGAAACTTAGTCTCATCAAACACAACATCACGGGAAATGTATACACGGCCAGAGGAGACATCAAGGCATTTTACACCCTTGTGTTGAGCACTATACCCTAGGAAGACACACTGTTTTGATCGAAACATCAATTTGCGATTGTTGTATGGACGAAGATTGGGCCAACACGCACACCCAAAAACACGGAGAGACTTGTAGTCGGGTTTGGTGTGAAGAAGGCGTTCCATGGGAGTTTCGTTGTGTATGACACGACTAGGAAGCATATTGATAATGTGAACGGCGGTGAGAAACGCTTCATCCCAAAATTTAAGGGGCATAGAAGCACCGGCTAGGAGGGCAAGACCCATCTCAACTATGTGACGGTGCTTGCGCTCGGCAGAGCCGTTTTGTTGGTGCGCGTGAGGGCAGGAAACATGATGAGATATGCCAAGAGTTTGGAAGAAGGAATTCAACTTTTCGTATTCCCCTCCCCAATCAGATTGTACCGCAAGGATTTTGCGATCAAATTTTCGTTCGACAAGAGTTTGAAAATTTTTAAAGACTTGAAAGACTTCGGATCGTTTCTTAAGAAGATAGATCCAAGAGAATTTGCTATAGTCATCAATGAAACTAACGTAATATGTGTGTCTACCAACTGAGCTAGGGGCAGGACCCCAAACATCTGAGAAAATTAACTGAAGTGGTTGAGTAGAAACACTTGTGGAAACAGGATAAGGCAATTGATGACTTTTTGCTCTTTGGCATGAATCACAAATAGTTCCAACATGAGGCTCACCAACAAACGGGAGCTTATTTTTCCTAAGCAAGCGTTCAACTAAAGAAAATGAGGCATGTCCTAGACGATCGTGCCACCGTGTTGAAGAAAGCTTGACAACACCATAGGCTTGTTTATTATGTCTTCTAAACTCCGGAAGGAACGGGTAGAGTCCTCGAACGCATCTACCTCGATAGAGGGTTTTCCTCGTGGCCAGATCCTTGATCAAGAAGAAAAAGGGATGAAATTCAATGAAGACATGATTGTCAAGTGTAATTTTATGAACTGAAAGGAGGTTTTTGTTGGCACTAGGGACATGCAATTTTTTTTAAGATGAATCTTACGATGAGGGGTGTGTATAACAGAATGACCAATGTTGCTGATGCTCATACCTGCACCATCGGCGGTGTGAACTTGATCCTTGCCATGGTACTTCTCACGTAGGGTTACCTTCTCGAGCTCTCCAGTGAGGTGATTGGTGGCGCCGCTGTCGAGGTACCAGTTGGTGTCGACGCCGTAGGATCCATCTGCCGCCGCAGCGATCTTGTCATCATCTTGAGCATCGTCCTCGTCTTCATCGTAGCGGTACCAGCAGTCTCTGGCGGTGTGGCCTGGTTTGCCACAGATCTGACAGCGTGGGGCGTCCGAGCGGGTTCGGCCAGCGCCGCCACCGCGGCGACCCCTGTTGCCACGAGCGCCACCACCACTGGTTCCACCATTGTTGCCGGTCCTGACGCCACCGGCCCTGCCCTTGCCGCGGCCATGGTAGCGGGAGCCGCCGCCACGACCACGGGCTGCAAGGTTGGCAGAGGACTTGAAGCCACCGCCGCCGGAGTTCTGGAAGTGCACCATGCGCTGGTCGAAGTTGCTGAGCATGGAGAAGATCTCGTAGAGGGAGGCGGGGCTGATGCGGGCGTCGAGAGCGGAGACGAGGGGCTGGTACTCCTGGTCCAGCCCATGAAGGATGTATGAAATCAGCTCGTCGTCCTGGATGGGCTTACCTGCCGCCGCTAGCTCATCCGCGAGACGCGCATGGTGGCGAAGTAGGCGGCGGCGGACTGGTTGCCCTTCTGCGCGTTGATGAGCGAGGTACGGATGTTGTTGACGCGGCTCAGCAACTGCGACGAGTACATGCCCGCCAGCGTCGTCCAAAGCGCGTGCGCCCTGGTGACCGCGGTCACCGTGACGAGCACCTCTTTGGAGAGGTTGCTCAGCAGGAAGCCAAGCACCTGCTGGTCCTCCCAGACCCAGATTGGTGGAGAGGGTTGGGCACAAACGTGTCCTTGCCGTCCTTATCCTTGGCGGCTTGAAGCTTGGTCGGCTCCGGCGAGGTGCCATCAACGTATTGGAAGACACCGGCGCCACGAAGTTGTGGTGTGATCTGTGTGCGCCATAACACGTAATTCGTGCGGGAGAGTTTCTCAATCACCTGCCCACTGAGGTTAGGGTGAGATGCGCCGGAGGAGGAAGACATGTTTCGGGTGGTGCGACTGGAATCAGATGAAAACTAGATGGGAAGAAGAATGGCTCTGATTACCATGTGCGAGATGCGGAAACGTCTTGACCTCGGTGTGAGGGGACGTGTTGCATGTTATAGGCAGGGGCGCAAGATCCCTGATAGTGCATACAAGATGGTTGAGATATTACAGGAGACTTGGAGGACGAGAGATAAGAAGATAGAGTAGGTTACAGGGGATATTTGAACTACCTAACTTATCTATCTCTATCTCTAGGTGCGGCACAGGTATAGGTGCGGGACTCCTCCGGGTGCACAATGTAACGTGACATATAATGTGTTTAACAGGTCGTATTAGGTATCACTGAGAAGTCCAAGAGCTTATCAGCTGAATTTACCCGAACATATATTAAGAGCTTTCCTGAGCTAGGCCACTCATGACTAATCCTTCAATCTAGTTCAGAAGAGATCTCAGGCTTTGATGTACTTCATATATATTATTTCATTCAGTATTTATTTCAAAAGAGCTTTTGTGATACCAGAATTTTTATTTCAGTTTGATTCTTCTTAATATATTATTGTTCTCATTTCGTCATTAGGGACCTATTATGTTAACAGAATGAAATTATAGGTTTATATAACAAGGAGTCGTTGTAGTTTACCCAATGAAAACAGTTGATTTTGGCAGTTGCCAACTTGCCTGTTCTCTGCTCAAGCTGGTCTACAATATAAGTAGGTTGAAGTCTTAAACAAGGCTTCGAACCACTGGTTCCTTTTTTGTACAAGATCAGTCAAGATAACATATCAGTGCCTATTCCAGTTTCCACAGACCATAATTCATATACTAAGAAACTTTGCGTTGCCGTTTTATTGCCATGCACCTGCCAAAGTCTCCGGATTATGTTCATCATTTAAAGATTTTCATGCCTGAAGTGTTATATGTGAGCAGGGATTGAAACTTCAATCATGTCTTCACCGTTGCAGTCTAATCAATCTGTTCATTTAATTATAGTGCTTTACAACCTTTCGACTGAGCTGCAGATCATTAGCATTAGTTTTTTGCCGCTTTTCTGTACCTTTATTTAACTTGATGCTAATGCTATTTACCCTTTCAATCAGTATTTTATTGAGAATATTTCTGTGCTAGCTTATCTCTTATGCAGTTATTTCCATAAGGTTTATCCTCTTCCTTAATGCTTGTTTTGACCCTTTTTTCCTCTTTTGTTGCAGCTTTTTGCCTTTGATACAGCTAAGAAGTTCCTAACCCCCAAATCTGGGGAAGAACAGAAGATCCCAATCCCTCCTTCACTAGTGGCAGGAGCTTTTGCTGGTGTCAGCTCAACTCTGTGTACATACCCTCTGGAACTAATTAAGACTCGATTAACCATACAGGTTAGTGTTATTACGCAAGAACTGTCTGGATGCCAGAAAAAAACTTCAGTTAAGAGTTTTATAACAACACATGAAGTGCATATGATGAATGTCATCTAATTGTGCAGAGAGGTGTGTATGATAACTTCCTCCATGCATTTGTGAAAATTGTCCGTGAAGAAGGCCCTGCTGAGCTGTATAGAGGCTTAACCCCAAGTCTAATCGGAGTGGTGCCATATGCAGCAACCAACTACTTCGCGTATGACACCCTTAAGAAGGTGTACAAGAAAATGTTCAAGACAAATGAAATCGGCAACGTTCCAACCCTGCTCATTGGGTCTGCTGCAGGAGCCATCTCAAGCACTGCCACATTTCCTCTCGAGGTTGCCCGCAAGCACATGCAAGTCGGAGCTGTTGGCGGCCGGAAGGTATACAAGAACATGCTTCACGTCTCCTGACCATTCTCGAGGACGAAGGGGTTGGGGGCCTCTACAGAGGACTGGGGCCTAGTTGCATGAAGCTGGTGCCTGCTGCTGGGATTTCGTTTATGTGCTACGAAGCTTGCAAGAAGATACTGATTGAGGAAGAGAACGAATGAAGCGTTCCTCAACAGCGGCGTCATAAAGGGGTAGTGGCTTAAATTTTGTTTGCTGATCCTATGATGGATCTGAATCTGATCCTGGGGCCTTCCTCCCAAGATACCAGAGCTCGGTTTCGCGACGGACAGCGGGGGAAACTTTTGGCCTCCTTTGAATGAGGTTACCTGACTAAGCTCAATAACTGTTGCTACAAGATTTCAAACTCTTTCTTTAGTCTCAGCTTGCCCTGACAAAAAGTTACATATGTTTCCAGTTTGCTTTGGGATACTATATGCATGAATGAAGCGTGTGTTTTTTAGGAAGTCTTTGTTAGGGGGTATATGAAACCAGTGAAATTAACTCCGGAGACATCAAATTTTACATGATTGACATCAAGATTTATCTTTTTCAGTTCATGGTGTTATGGACTTTTGATTTTGGTGCCAACTCATGGCAAGTCTGGTATGGACTTTTGATTTGATGCCAACTCGTAGCAAGTCTTCCAGAGTGACACTTAAATTCTCAGCTCTTGCCACAATTGCATTGCAAAATTAACATTACCAACAGCTGCAGCATGCATTTTTTAATCAAAATATCAAATATGTATATGTTTAATAAATTCTAGAGGTTCACATTGATCAAGAACTGAAGACATCTTCATCCTCTCTCTCACCCCGCTCCCGCTGTAACCAAAAGTAATAACAAAAGAAAACATAAGCCATCCTGTCTACATGACTAGCAATTTCTAGGTCTGCTCCTCCTCGTCTTCTGCTGCCTCCTCCTCCGCAGCTGTGGCCATCAACTCATCAAACTTATCGCTCTTCCGCAGCACTATCTCAATCTGCGCAAAACATTCAACGTAAATATTCCCCGGGGAAGAATGTTGGGGTAAAAAGAACAATATCTGAATGATATCCTGCTAAAAACAACATTCTGATGATATGACAGTATGAATTATTCTGACCTTGGCCTTTTGGATTGGCTGCCCTCTCATCTCATCCTTGATTTCCACAGTAGATGTCCTAATCCCTGCACATATTGTTCTTGGTTAGAGAAAGTTTGTACAGTGATCTAAACGCCCTTATATTTCTTTACGGAGGGAGTACCATATAAGTGTATAATGTTGGGCGAGGGGAAAAAGTTCTTACTTGTCTCGAATGCGAAACCATTGTTCTTCAGAATCTCTGCCACTGTCACGACCGTTGCTATGGCTGCAAGCATATTGGGCAGACATGTTAATGAGCCCTGATCGATTGTGGTGTTCATGGTTTAAATTGTCTCATGCAAATACTATGGCAGTACTCTTTATCCAACACTATATATATCGTAATGTGAAGCCGCAGTTGCTTCTTATTCCCTAGTCAATCCTTAAAGTAGTGGCTTACTAGAAATTTAAAAAGGTCGATCAGAATCATGCGGCCTATTCAATCCTCAAAGTAGTGGTTTAGAAATTTAAAAAGGTCAATCGGAATCATGCGGCAATCGCAGACATATTTGTCAGGATGCAAGGAGGAATAGGCGACGTACCCATGCCGAGCGCGGAGAGCTCGACCTCGCCGTGCTGCTGCATGTACCTCTGCACGCGACGCAAGGGAAAGAGTCAGCACCCACCAGGCCATGGCGTAACAACGAGACCCGCAGCCGATCGATCGATCGGTCGACGCGTGAACAGATATATTGAATACCTTGGCGAGGTTGACGTAGAAGAAGAGGGGTTTCTTGGTGTTGGACACCTGAATCCGGTTGCTGCTCCCGCCGCCGCCGCTGCCGTTGGCGGCCCTCGCTCTCTGCGCCTCCGCCGCGTCGCCCGACATTGCTGACGCCGCTGCTAATAGCAAGATCGAACGGTCCGCCGGCGGTGATTCGCTGTTCGTCTCGATCGTGCGCGGGAAGGGTTCGTGGCTCGTGGCTTCAGGTTGGAGGGAGGAAGAGGGGGCGTGGTGATATTAATGGCTGTCTGGGACGATCGGATGAGAAGACGAGTCGGATCGGGAGCGGGTCGTGCGAGGAGTCGGGTACCGAGTCCGTGCCCAGCTCCAACTCAAATAGTTTACGAGTGTTTCTCTCAAAACAAAAGTATATCGTTCTAATTTCCTAATTTTATCGGATGTCCGGACCTCTAAAA
Organism: Triticum urartu; assembly: GCF_003073215.2. Lineage (NCBI taxonomy): Eukaryota > Viridiplantae > Streptophyta > Magnoliopsida > Poales > Poaceae > Triticum > Triticum urartu. Next base: position 122,327,512 of record NC_053022.1, read on the forward strand.
AAAGAGAAATATACCACCTCTGTACCAAAATACGGGAGAACTACTAATGAGCGAGTACTCCTCCGAAAGCCCCCGCAAGCGTCATTTGGCGCGCTCTCAGCCATTACATATTGCGCATTATACGTTTTCTTCGGATTTGTTTCTATTTTTATTTCTCTATATGAGTTTTTGGCTTTTAGATGACTTTTTTCAGGGTTTCTTTTCAGCTTTTTTGGTTTTCCTCTGGTCTTTTTTAGTTTTTTGACAAAGAAAATTTTGCATGAAAAAATACGTTTTTTTTTCTTTTTGCGAGAGCCATTGATTTATTTTTCATGAAGGTACAGATTTGCTTCTGCTAGAGGCACAACCGTACTGTTCGCAAAAGAAAAAACAATCGTGTTTTTTTCCTTTCACAAGAGGCACGAAATAACTTCGGGTGGAGGTATGAATTTGCTTCAGCGAGATGCACAGCCGTGCCTCTCGAAAAGGAAAAATACGCGTTATTTTTCTTTCCGCGAGAGGTATAGATTTACTTCTCATGGAGGCACGGATTTGCTTTCGCAAAAGGCACAGTAATGCCTCTTTGAAAAAATAACATGTTTTTTTTTCCTTCTGAGAGAGGCATTATTTAGTTCTTGTGGACGCACAGATTTGCTTCCTCGAGAAACATAGTTGTGCCTCTCGTAAAAGAAAAAATACACATTTTTTCCTTCCACAAGAGGCACGAATTTACTTCTCGTTGTTCCTTTTGCTTCCGCGAGAGGCACAATCATGCCTTTCGGAAAAGGAAAAAAAAAGTTTCGCGAGAGCACGGATTTATTTCTTGTGGAGGCACAAATTTGCTTTGCGAGAGGCACAACCATGCCTCTCGGAAAAGGAAAAAAATGTGTTTCTTTCTTCTTCCGTAAGAGGCATGAATTTACTTCTCATGGAGGCATGAATTTGCTTCTACTATTTGGAAAGGCAAAAAAATGTGCTCCCAGTTTGATTTTCTCGTCTGATTTTTTCATCAAAAAGTTCATCGAAACTTATTAATATGGGATCTAGTTTTGAAGATCTCAACGCGAGGAATCCAACAATAAAAACGGTTCGAGATTGAACGCACAGTTTAAATGATAAAATATTTTAAATAAACTAATGTACGAATAAAGAGAAAACTCCCAGGCTATGATAAATGGCGCACTGCATGCAGCCAATGCGCCATTTTATCGCAACCTGAGAAGGTGGGTGTGATTTTTGCAAAAGAAAAAAAACTCCTTAATTAGTGACTTCATTGATACGGAGAGGGTAATTCACAAGTGTTGGAATGTTGGCACGTGTGGTTCTTGCCACAATGGGTTTTTGACTAATGAGTTTAGTGAGAGCTCCTAAATGGCGCGAATGCTATATCTTGTTTATAGCAATTATAGGTCTTGACTCGCTTAAGTTTTTTCCTTCCCCTATTTTTTTTAACTAGGCGGGTTTGTTTTGATTTTTTTTTTTCAATCGCTAGCTAGGTGGACCGTTCACTGTAGCTTCTTTGGTTTATTTGGTTCTTTTATCGCTAACTAGCAAAAAGGTCCGTGCGTTACAATGGATAAAAAAGTAAAAAAATGCGAGCACCTTTGCCTGCTAAAAGCACTATAGCACCGCTATAGATGATTAATTTTCCACTGTATAAATGGAGTGGAACAAAAGTTGTTGAGGAATTAATCTAGAAGGTATATCAGCTTATTCACTGTTCGGGAAATATGATGCAACAAAAGCTAAGAATTATGTGGCTGATAAATCACATCTTATAGAATATACATGACCATTGATGTAGATATAAACATTAAGGGGCAGTAGAACTACTTGGCTTTTTTCACAGGTTTAATAGGATTTTTATTCCATGGTTACACAGTTATAATTCAGAGGTAAGATTTTCTCTATACATGAAGGTCCTAGATCCAACCACATAGTCGTGCTATGATATGACTATATCTTGCTAGGCAATCTACAACCGCTGTTCTGATCTCTATGAATTTTTTGAGGAATAAACTCCATAAGCGGAACGATCCAAGCTATTAACAGAAAGAATGGACAACGTCATTGTTGAATCCCACTGCACGATGATAGGCATGTCAAAATATTGTATAGCTATCCACCTGCCAATTATTATCGCATGCATCTCTGCTTCGAGTGCTTCGTTGCAATGGAATAAGTATCGATATGCAGCGAATATCACTGAGTCATCCTGTTCCGAAGCACCATTCCGGCCGTTGCCAGCTTCCACGAAAACACCATCGACTGAGAGAACGACCATGTTTGCCGGCAGTGTTGCAGCAGAACTATTATTTTGTGGAATAATGCACTATTGTACTCCTAATTTGTAGAACAATAGTAAAGAACCCGTTTAAATTTATGTATGTATGTTGATTGAATCCTAATGACATGGAGCCCATAGCTGACATGTCTTTTCTACTGTCTAACAGTGAAAATCCTAGGCATCAATTTTGAAGTAATGAGATTTTAATCAAAATCAAACTATTAACACTCAGCATGACACAATAAGGTTTGTGTTGTAAAAAAGATCTTTGTTGCATATATAATATTATGTGCTTAGATACATCTATATAGACAAAGTAAGACAACTAATTTGAGACGGGGGAATAGTATATAAGAATGGAAAACTGAGGCTAACACTTGACGTGTCTATACCGATACCAGGAAAAGCAGAATAAGCAGTACAGACAGGCCATGTACTCCACCCCTTTGTCATTCGTTCACGGATGAAGTTTAATTAGGGGAGCCCCCCACTCGTTCCATCATGCCTCACCAATTCTCAGTCTCTCCCAGGTCTCATGAATCCCATATTATTAAGCCAACATATAATTTGATGGTCTCTCCCTTCTCTTTCTTTAATTCCATCACAAACGTCTCACAAATTCTGTGTAATTTAGCCAACATATAATCTGGGACGCCGATAACTGTCACACGTGTGGGTGTTAAGAAATCTGTCCACATGTTCTGTGTGGTGCCTAAGAGGACCAGCCCACACATCTGTGTGTGGGCAAAACAATTAGCGCCCATACGCCTCTTTTTTCCCTCCCGGTCCCTCTTACACGCATGCGTGTGAGCGAAATAGATAACGCCCACACGCCCGGTACGTCAGGCCTCGTATCTCGTGGTTCCGCACGCCCCACGTGACACTTTACCGCGCGCCCCGCAGTTGCCATGGGCCGGACCCTCGTCCATGTTCGTTTAAGTGCAGTTGCCATGTCGCTGAACTACGGTTGCCATGTCGGACAATTACAGTTGCCATGTTTGCTCAACTGCAGTTGCCATCTCAGGTCAAAGTTCCAGATTGCCATTTTTTGGACAACTACAGTTGTTGTCATGTGTGGTCTGGTCTACTGCAGTTGCCATGATTTCAAAACTTTAGGAGTTGCCACCTACTAACACTAGGCAGTTGCCATGTAGCGCTAAAAAAAAGGCATGGCAAAAAACATGTTCGGGTAAAAGAGAGAGTTGCCATGTGCTCACAAGCACGCTAGGGCAGTTGCCATTTAAAAAGAAAGAGTTGTCATCTGCTTACGTGCACGCTAGGATAGTTTGCCATGTACCATGCCAAACATATGGCAACTGACATGTTCGGATAAAAAAAAGAGTTGCCGTCTGTCCTTGTGCAGAAATTACTGAACGGTGATGGAAGCGTGTGGTGTGGGTGAGTTGGCTAAGGCCCATATGTGTGGGCGTTAACATTTTCGATAATCTGATAGTTTCTCTCCCTCTGTCTCATTAAAGCCAACATGCATGTCTCATGGATCTTGGGTCTTAGCTCACGCCAGACAGCGCACTAAAAATGTATATAAATTGATGTGTATAAGTTTAAGGAAGCAATGTGGGACTAATCATAGTTGATTGCTGCAGCTTAGACTGGACGGGAAGTTATAAGCTCAATCCTTAGCGAAGTATTATTTTCCGGCGCCTCTTTTTGTGACTTTCAGCAGAGCCCATTCTTGTTGCTGATGGCCCAATAGAGAAGACCTAGCAACATAGGCCCAGCTCAGAAATAATGTAGGTTGTAAGAAGTATCTAGGAAGAAACGAACCTGAAAATATAGGGACTTTTAAAGTTGAATTAGGATTCTTATTATATGACCGTAAAAAAAGATACTTTTTATATGGCTACGTGTGCATTCAATTGGCCCACAACCTCCACGTCTGGATGTATTCTACACATAGGTAATAACTTGTGTTTTATTCACATCAGCTAGCAGACTCATCTGGCTAGCGTGGTTTTTTTTTTTTTGAGGAAGTCTGGCTAGCGTGGTGTGAGTTCCATCTCATTGTGAGCGAGGTCACCGGTTCGAATTCTTTCAACGCTGTGTCTTTTTCTTTAGATTTTCCTTGGGTGGCCCATGGGAACAGGCGTGTCATTGGGCCGAGAATCCACTCGTGTATACGTGCTGGGCCTGTGCGCCGACGAAATTTACTTTCGACGGGTGAAACCAATAACGGACGGATGAAATTTATGTCTAACGGACGGAATTTATGAAGGAAGAAGCAATCCGTGCTTTATTATTAGATAAAGATAAAGATAAAGATATGTGTTCGCTCGTTCGTCAGTGGTTCGTTGATGTGTTTGTTCTTTTTTGTCCTTTTTATTATTTTTCTTATTACTTCTTTGGTTTCCTTTATTTCGTTGTTATACTTTGGTCTTTGTTTTCTTTCGTTCTTCCTTTGTTTCTCTTTCGTTTAACATTTTTGCAAATTATTGATTAAATTATTTTCAATAAATGATCAAACAATTTCATATATATTGTACATTTGTTTCTATATATTTTTCGTATACATGCGAAACATATTTCGATACAAATTGAACACTTTTTCAAATTCTTGGTAACATATTTTCAAATATTTTGTTTAAAGTTTTTTTGTAATACATTTATTTAGAATATTTTAAATTATAAATGAAATAAAAAAATAAAAAGGAAACAATGTGAAAAGTGACATAAAAAGGGCCCATGGTCTCCCACATGCCTGGGCCAGCCCATTTAGGGAGGTGCCTACCATGAGTGCACGCTAGGTCTCGCTACAGGCAAGAGATAGCGCTGCCCCCTAAATGGCACCTTTGCGCCGAGCGCTCCTCCTCAGCGCCTGAAGCCCTGGGGGAGCTCCTATCGGGCGCTTCAGGCGCCCGAACCTTTCCCTGGCGCTCGCTACGGCGCCCAGTTGGGCCGGCCCAAGAATTGCGCTGAGCAGCGAACACAAAAGCTCGCGAAAAAAATTCGGAAAAAGGCATCTCCGAACCTTTCCCTGGCACTCGCTACGGCGCCCAGTTGGGCCGGCTCATGAATTGCGCTGAGCAGCGAACACAAAAGCTCGCGAAAAAAATTCGGAAAAGACATCTCCAAGTCTTGAACACACAACCTTCCAGTTTAGGTACGAGTCCGCTAGCCACTCAATCTATCATTTAAGTAGTGGTTAGTAACAGCGGCAAAGGCATAGTTAATAATGTCGCCACGCTATTCTAATTCATAGATTTTTTTGGAAAAAGATCGTGACATTGAAATAGTTCATAGATTTTGAAAATTGTTCTTCATTTTGGAGGAAAATTACACAAACCTGAAAAAGTTCATTGGTTTTCAAAAAAGGTTCATCAAATTTGAAGAAACTTTTATTGGTTTTGAAAAATGTTCATCAAAATCAAAAGCATTTAATGCATTTTCATTTAATGTTCATCAAACTTGAAAAATAGTTCAACGAATTTGAAAAATGTTCATCGAAATTGAAAAAAAGTTAATAATTTTTCGAGGAAAGTTCATCAAATTTGAAAAAAGTTCATCGAATTTGGAAAAAAAGTTCATTGGATTTGAAAAAAGTTCATCAAATTTGAAAAGAGTTCATCGAATTTGGAGAAGAGTTCATCGAATTTGAAAAATGTTTATCGGATCTGGAAAAAGGTCATCGAATTTGAAAAAAGTTCATCAAATTTAAAAAAAGTTCATCGAATTTGAAAAAAGTTCATCGGATTTGGATAAAAGTATATCGAATTTGGACAAGAGTTCATCGAATCTGAAAAAGTCATTGATTTTTAAGAAAAAAATCATGAATTTCAAGCAAAAACATCGAACTAGGAAGAGCAAAAAAAAGGAAAAACAGAAAACAAAAACAAAAAAAGGAAAAAGGAAAAGAGGAATGAATAGATAAGAAATAGAGGAAAAAGATGGTAGTTCACATATGAGCGAGTTGGCGTGATGGTTAGGGATGCTCTGCTCTACTGGGATGGGCATTTCCTAAACGGCGCCATTGCGCCGGTTACAGGCATCGGCGCAAACGGGCGCACACCCCCGCGCCACCCTGGGCCGGCGCGTTTCACTTTTTTTCCTGTTGAAAACAAAGCAAAAATTATAGGCGCAAACGGGCGCACACCCCCGCCACCCTGGGCCGGCCCGTTTCACTTTTTTTCCTGTTGAAAACAAAGCAAAAATTATCATGCGCAACAAGGGATCGAACCCTTGATCGCTTGATTGAAGTGCATCGCACTGACCATCAGGTTAACCACGCGGTTGTGTCCGTAAATTTTTTTCTCTTCTTTTAATCCTTATCTAGGTCCTTTGCTGGTCAGTTTCTGGACTTTTTTATCTTGTTCCCTTTCCATTTTTCTTTTCTCATTTCCGTTTTTCCTTAAATGCGCGAACTTTTTATCAGATTCGTGAACTTTTTTTCAAATAGGATGCACTTTTTTCAAATTCAATGAACTTTTATTAAAATCGATGAACTTATTTCAAAATCCATGAACTTTTTTAAATTCAATGAACCTTTTCAAATTCAAGGAACTATTTTTTAAAATCCGATGAACTAATCTAAAATTGGTGAACTTTTTTCAAGTTTGATGAACTTTTTTTCAAGTTTGATGTTTTTTTTTCAAATTTGATGAATTTTTATTAAAAGTTGTGAACTTTTTTTTAAGTTTGTGAACTTTTTTTGTGAAACCGATGAACTTTTTTCAAAATCGATGGACTTTTTTTTCAAATTGATGAACTATTTTCAAATTCGATGAACTTTTTTAGCAATGAATGAACTTTTTTTAAAATTCATGAACTGTTTTGAAGTTTGTGATCTTTCTTTAAAAATTCGTTAACATATTCGAATTCACGTTTTTTTTCTTCTGTTTTTTTTATGTTTTGTCTTTATTCTTCCAAAAGTTAACGGTCAACTATTGACCGGTCAATCGCGATCGAGTCAACCAGAGCGACGACCCGACGTGCTGTGCGTAACAAGCGAGCGAATCGACGAGTGCGGGACGAGCGAACAAGCACGAGGCGACCTGGGCCGGCCCAGTTCGCGTGCGCGTGGGCGCCAGTCCCTTGAGCCGGCGTTGAAGGCGCCCTATAGGGGCTGCCACTGGGATGTCGCTGGTTCGATCCTTTGCCGGGACATCTTTTTTTAATCCTTAGATAAAAGGAGATGGGCCGGCCCAGCGGGTTGAAAGGGGTGTGCGCCGTGTACCAGTAAGCCTAAAACGGGCGCTACGGGCGCCGTTTAAGAAATGCCAAGCGCTGGAGAGCCAAACCGGCGCCCGCACCCCGCGGTCGTGGGCCAGCCCGTCCAAAAACAACGTGGTTCGCTCGGTCAACAGTTGCCCCGCCAAAGGATGATTAGTTAACGGGTAAACCATTGACTTTTTGAAATAAAAAATTCGAAATTCGAAAAAAGTCCACGATTTCAAAAAAGTACATGATTTAAAAAATCCAAAAACTTCATGACTTCAAATAAATTATGGATTTGAAAATAATCATCAATGCTGAAAAAAATCCGTGGATATAGAAAAACTTCATCGAAAAGTTCCTTCAAATAAATTATGGATTTGAAAATAATCATCAATGCTGAAAAAAATCCGTGGATATAGAAAAACTTCATCGAAAAGTTCAAATATTTGATAAAAGTTCTTGGATTTTGGAAGAACAAGGTTCGCACATTTGGAAAAAGTTCATCATTTTGAAAAATATGTTCACGAATTTTGGATAAAAAGTTTGCAAATTCAATAAATTTCATGAATTCAAAAAAATCATAAACTCGAATTAAGTATTCAAATTTGAAAAAGTTTGTGTATTTATTAAATATGAACAGAAAAGTACAATGGGAAAGGAAATAAAAAGGAAAAAAATAAAAAAATAAAAATATCTGGGACTGGGAGGGGTGTGCGCCAAGCATGAATTAAGGTATAACCAGCGCAGCAGGAGCCGAATAGGGTTTGAGTTTGGCGCCAGCTGAGATAGCTGGCGCTCATGCGCGGGAGTATATGAGTCGGCCCACCTGAGTATTTTGTAAGGTTAACTGATGGACCTGCGGCCATGAGCAATGACCAGTGGACTAGCAGCTGTTGACCATGGAGAATTAGCCGTTAACTTTCCCTAATAAAGAAAAACTTGATTATCTTTTTTAGTAAAAAAACTCAGCACAATTGAATAAAGTTCATGAAACTTGGGGGTAAAATCATGCTTTTGGAAAGTGCGTAAATTGAACGAAAAAACTTCATGAAAATGAAAAAAGATCATGAATTTGAAAAAATAATAATAATTTTATAAGCAGCCCACTAATTTGAGAAAAATTAATGGATTCAAAAAAAGTTCAGAAAAATTTGGGCAAAGAAATACCAAATTCGAAAAAACTTATGAATTTGATATAAAGTAAAATTTAAAAAGAAAGAACAAAATAAGTAAAGAAATAAAAATAAAATGAAAAAAATAAATAAAAGAGAAAATAAAAATAAAAAGAAAATGGGAAAAACGGCAAAACCCGTGCCGGGGGGAAACAACTCAGAAGAACCTTCAGAACAATCAAGTGAAGGTTAAAAAACTATTGAAAAACAAGATGTACATGAGCTGACCCATTTACGCACACAATGCATGGGGAGGTGCGCCAGTTTGCATATTGCACTATGACCAACGCTTAAGACGCCAAATAGGAGTTGGATGAGTTAGCGGTTTGGTCGCTTATGGCGCTCTCCCATTGTATTCCTCTCTTGGACCAGCCCATTAGTGGTTTTCATGCGCATCTTCTATTCCTAAATAGCTAGTACAGCCCATTACCAGTTCTAACTACAACTTAGTACCTTTTTTTTTCTAATTATGCAAAGATGACACATAAGCAAGTCGCAAGCCATAAATTACTTTTTTGCACTATTCTATGCATGCAAAAAACACTGTCACAATATTAGTTCATGCATATTATTCAAAGGTGATTTTTTGCATTAGAGTTCATCCTTCACATTTTGTTATAAATGACATTCTTTTAACTACAATTTATTTTCTCTTTTTATATGCTTCATTTTTTTAAAGTTTACATTTGACTTCCATCAGTTTTAGAAGTTTGGTGGCAATTATTTAGACATTTCTTAGCAAGGTTTCCACAGCAACACGGGGCATCACCTAGTTCTCAGAAACGGGTCGCTTGTAGCGAATGGGTCGCCCTTGCTGACACAAATGATATGTAACGTTCCTTGCAATTCATATCACGGCGATCGCCCAATGCATCCATATCTCGGCCGGCCCATTAGAGTTGAGCGAGCAATGTGGGAGCGGCTTTCGTCAGCCGATTTTAGGAAACTTCTGGAACCTTTCACCTGGTTTTGGGAAGATTACAAAAGGTTCATTCTTTCCGTTTTCTTCTACTTTGATTTGTTTTCCGGTTTTTTCTTTTCGTGTTTCTTTTATACCCCCTTTTGTTTATTTTTATTTTTCATATTTATCTCCTTTTTCCGTTTTCTTTAATATCCCTTTTTGCATCAGTGAGTATTATTCTAATCCACGAACATTTGTTCAATTCTCAATTTTTAATCCATGATATTTTTTGAATTCATGAACTATTTTGAATCCACAAACATTTTTCCTAATCCACCATTTTTTTGAATTCGTGAACACTTTTGAATATGGGAACACTTATTAAGTCCTTGATCATTCTCTCAATTGTGATCAGTTTTTGCAATCCATTGACATTTTTAGAATTCGAGGACATTTTTTTAGTTCATGAACACTTTTTTTAATTGGTGAACATTTCTTTATTTCATGACCATTTTACGAATTCGCAAACATTTTTCCAAATTCATGATTTTTTAACATTCATGAACATTTTTCAAACTTGTGAACATTTTGCAAATTCACGCATATTTTTCTATTTCAGGAACGTTATTTCCACATCATGAACATGTTTGAAGTTCACGACCTTTTTTTCAATTGAAGACCTTTTATGAATTCATGAATATTTTTTCGATTTTGCGAACATTTTCAAGTTCATGAACTTTTTTTCCAATTCGTGAACATTTCTCTGAATTCATGAGCTTTCCAAAATTCTTTTCGAATTGAAAGAATTTTAATTTTTTTTTGACTTTTCCTACGAACCTAGCGCTTTTTTCAGGTAAGCACTGTCCGCACGTGCATCAGCAGACCAAGCTAGGTGAGAGGGAACGAAGGGAACGATTCATCGCGTGGGCCTGCCCAACAACGAAAGAGGAAGGACCTCGCTCGGTACAAGCGAGACATATCAGTCCCTCCCTTTGCTTAAATTTTTTTTATGTCACTCCCGCGTCGAGGGTATTCGGGAGCAACTAATTAACGAACGCTTTTTCGGAAGCCTCGCAACGATCAGTACCACTTGGCGCGCTCTCAGCCATTCGCCATGTGTCGCGCTTTGGACGCTCCCTTCGGATTTTTTTTATTTTTCTGCACGCGTTTTCGGCTTTTTAAACGGCTTTTTTCTAGATTTTTTCGACGTTTTGGTTTTCCTCCGGTCTTCCTTAGCTTTTCGATAAAAAAATTCGATTTTTTTCTGCGTGAAAAATACGTGTTTTCATTTTTTTTCTTTCGCGAAAGTCACGGTTTTTTTCCGCGAGAGGCACGGTTGTGCTTTAGCGAGAGTCACGGCCGTACCTTTCGGAAATGGAAAAAAACGCGTTTTCTGTTTTTTTCTTTTGCGAGAGTCACGGTTTTGCTTCCGCGAGAGGCACGGTTGTGCTTTCGCGAGAGTCACGACCGTGCCTCTCGAAAAGGGAAAAACAAAACGCGTTTCTGTTTTTTTTCCTTTCGTGAGAGTCACGGTTTTGCTTTCACGAGAGGCACGGTTGTGCTTTCGTGAGAGTCACGGCCGTGCCTCTCAGAAAGGGGAAAAAATACGCGTTTTCTATTTTTTTTCTTCCGCGAGAGGCACGGTTGTGCTTTCACGAGAGTCACGGCCGTGCCTTTCAAAAAAAATGCGTTTTCTGTTTTTTTCCTTCCACAAGAGTCACGATTTTGCTTTCATGAGAGACACGGGTGTGATTTCGTAAGAGGCACGGGCGTGCCTCTTTTGGAAAGGGGAAAAACCGTGCTCCCGGTTCGGTTTTTTCGTTCGGTTTTTTTCGTCCGGTTTTTTCATGAAAAAAAAGTTCATCAAAATCTATTAACATGGGACCTAGTTTTGAAGATCTTGACGCGAGGAATCCAATAATGAAAACGGTTCGAGATTTGAACACACGGTTTGAAAGATAAAACGTTTTGAATAAACGGATCTACGAAAAAAAGAAAACTCACAGGTTGCGACAAGTGGCGCGCTGCATGTGCGTCACTTGTCACGACCTGTAAAAGTAGAGTGTTCTTTGCAACAACTACTTCTTAATTTATGGTTTCTGAGTACGATACTCATTCCTTCATTATTTTTCAAACGACACACACTCCCTCATAACGTTGGGTCGGCTCATGTCACTTTTTTTTTTGTTTCGTAAACTGCAAAGAACGCACAACAGCTGTGATTACATACATGTTTTTTCATCATTTCGTCTTTCTTCATTTTTTTACTTTTTTCTCTGTCCTTATTTATTTATTTATATTCAAATTTGCATCTTTTCCCCAAATGACTAGTACGCATGCACGTGCAACATACGTATAGGCCAATAATACCATCTCATGTTTTTCCTCCGATGTACTACATCCGTACATTCCAATTCCACCCTTCCATTCTCTTGCTCAGTCATGCTAATAGCCATAATGACTAATACAATCTTTTACACCGGTTCTCCATCGCAAGCTGCAACATCGGCATTAGTTGTCCTGTCAAACCTTGTGGTGAGGCATATCTTATTTCTTTTTTATTCACATGCACCATCACCGCAACCACCACAAAGTTGTTATGTAAGTCCCTACCCGTCTCCTTCCTCGCCTTCACATTTCTCGGTTTCCCTTAGCATCCATGGTGACGCCCTCCAAACCACATGTGTGCCCCAAAAATTCTTCTTTCAACACCAACATTAAGAGCACACATGTTCCTAGCACTATTGATATGTGATGACCAAACAAACAAACCAATTACACCTTGCGTGGTCGTCATTTCTTCCGTTTAGCTGACCTAGGAATAAGAGCATGTATATCCCAGTAAAACATAAAGAAGTGATGATTGCCAATGGAGCGTCTCTCCAAAAAAAACTACATATGAAAATCGATCAATTTAAGTGTATGTATGTGACAGAATACTTTTAAGATAAATATGGCAAATGTAATTAAATGGCTCGGTCAAGTATGATCTTGTGGAATAAGAACTATGGTGGTGAGGTTGGCTATGGAGATGGAAATGGCAGCGGCTAGGGTTGATGGAGATGGATGAGGATGACTCCATTTGGTTCTTCTCGCGGATATCCTGTTGACATTTCGGGCTCGACCCCTTTATAAAAGTTGTTCAGGTGAACAAGAGGCCTCGACTTCCATGCAATACGACCGCTCATGCGAGCGGTCGCGGTCGCATGAAACACCGTCTTTGGTGTTGTTTCTTCTGGTGCGCCTCATCCTGATTTCTTCTATCTCCTCCTTTACTCCTTTCCATGTTCTCACTTGATTTCGTCAATATTTAGCCCATTTCCTATAGAAACACAATAAAGATAGGATTTGTGGAATCCTATGCATTCATGAGTCATTAGTGGCAATATCGGAGCGAATATCTCGGTTTTTATGAAATCTCGGTTTAAACAAAGGGTAGAGGAGTGTAAAAATATCACTCATCAGTCATACCGTTTCCATCAACGATATGCCTCATGTCCCTCACGGCGGAAAATTTGGGACTTTTCCCCAACCGCACCATTGCTGCCTTCGCCGCTTCAATAGCTGCCGGTGCCCTACTTGGGCCGACGGTTGCCAGACGGTAGCCACCACCACTTTCTAGGTAGTGGCACTGCTTCTCAGGCTGTCATAGCCACGGGCATCCCAGCGAGGGAGATCGATGACTGGTCAGGTGGATCGAAGACCCCATTGCTCATGAGATCCAATGACTATCCAGGAATCTGCGACACGAGCCGCCCCTCCATTGAGGGCAACTATCTGTAGAGATCACCGAGGGAGATCTATGACTGGCCAGGTGGATGTAACTGTATTAAAGATCGATGGTGCTGCTGAATGAGTTGTAGTCGTTATTCAGAGAGAATCTGAGAAATCAAATCATGGTCCTCAAGTTCTTTTAACCGATGGTAGCCATATCATCGGCAGTACCCTTCATCTTGGTGAAGTAAGCTCAGCCAGCATATCTCCCTTCTTTGTGTTCATGAGCTGGGTGTGGATTTGAATCACACACGCCCGAGATTGAGAAGAAAACGTCTCGGTTATGGCCTTCCATAGTGCAGTAGAGGAGGCAATGTCGATGACTTGGGCTAGGACCACCGAGGAGAGAAACCCCATGCATAAGCTAGCACTTGATGGGAGAACTTATAGGCTGGGCTGGAAATTTCTTCTAGCCACTCTTATCCGCCTTCTGCACTATGAGCTGCTCAGATGAGGCAACGATGGTTCTGTCGAGATAGCCAAACATGTGAGCCCTCTGATATGCGGGAGCACCTGAGCTTTCTAGAAGAGGAAGTTATCCCTGATGAGGTGTTCCATTACCTGCTAACCAAAAGAATTGGCCTACATCGCAGAGCAGGAGGAAGACAACGCCATGGTTCAGATGAGATGCGCGAGAAAGAGAGATGACTCTGATACCATATAAAGTTGGTGGAGTAATTTGCGGTAGCTCAAGTAGGGACTTGTGCGCGTTAATATAACATAGAGAGGTTACATGTGATACAGTTTAAACGTGACATGTATTGACTCCCAAGCCAGCTATATAAATAGAGCAAATATCCTAACAAACACCGAACCGTAGTTTATATCAACTCATAACAATACGCACATGGAATACGTGAGTATTTTAATAGTATGGTTGCAGCAAAGGTTCATCATTAGTTTCACTAGACCATAGAGTGGTTCTTGCACCGAAGACAAAAAAGCCATGGTGATAAACCCAAGAGGGGATTTGTAGCACGCATGGGCGAGGCCATCCAGCCCCTTTTTCTTTTGGCTTTCAATTTTTAATCTTTCATATCTTTTGAACCAAAGTTTGAATTAAGTTTTGTTTGCATATTTGAGTTTTGGATGACGACGAGGGATTTCAAAATGAGATCCATTTTGAATACATTTTGACAGGTTTTTAAAACTCCGTTAAGTTTCAACTTTTGAAACTTGGTATGAGCGACCGAAAAAATCGTAGTTCCGGGATCTGCAACTGACAAAGTCGTAAGTTTCATAAACTAAAACTTAGAACTTGTTGTGCCCTCGTGCGAAATGCAATGACTTTGTGGATAGGTAAGCAATCGGGCTGCCGGTACGGCTAGACAGGTGCATGCCCCTACCAGTTTTCGTGATAAACCATATTATATAACCATGCATGTGGGAAACATGTTCAACACATTTTCTGCATTTGAGTCTGCCGTTTCGAATATTCCATGTAGAAACAAAAAGAACAAGACGTCCCCCCCCCCCCCACGCCCCCCCCCCCGAAAATAAACAGATAAGTATCACTTGGGATGTTGATATTTAGTTGTGCGGTGCACATTTTTTCAAATGTACTCGATGACACATCGTCTCCCGCGTGTGGATGGCAACTCGTCCAGCGTGTCAAATTAAATATCTCCATGGCTCCCCAGTGGTTATCATCCTGGTCACCATCTTTCCCTTTGTAAGCTTTGGTTCAGATGATCCTAGTGTTAAGAGCTGCTTTCCTATTCACCAATCAACTGAGCAATATTTGGACGGATGCAAATGTGGCGTTTCGACTTTGCTACTGAATCATCTAAAATATCAGTTCCTATCGTTGGAGGGTGCAGCCTGGGACAGCACTACAAACAAATTGTGCACCGCATTAAGAAAGATCACCCTCAAGTTAACGTTTTTTTATATCATCCTCGAATTGACGTTCTTTTGTATCATCATAATATAGTGAGGAACATGCCATCTTGCCAGCCCCTTTTTTGGTCATGCGGTCGAGTTTTTCTTTTTAGAGCCATTTGCATTTCTGTCCTTAACTCGAACCACCTAATCAGATATACCCCTAATTCGAAAGCCTGCTCAAATTTGCCCCTCTGCCGTTAGGTGCCCTTATAGAAATGCCCTTTTGCGCCGTTACCGTCCGGTCAAACAGCTTTGACCGTCCTGAAAAAAATAGCAAGAAAAATCTAAAAAATCTAAAATTTTGTGAGATCGAAGATACTCATGTGCCCAAGGTGTGTGCAATTTTTCGTGCTATTTGGACATTCCAGGAGCTCGTGGCAAGGAAAAATAGTTAATCTGCATGCTTGTGAACAATAAATTTGAAATAAAATAGCAAAAAATTTAAAAAAATATGAAATTTTTTGGCATCAAAGTGGCTTGGGTGCACAAGGTGCTTGCAAGTTTTTGTGATCAAATGACATGCGAGGAGCTCTAGCAAGAAAAAACAAAATAGTCATTTTTTCCCAAGTTTTTTCCCGAGCCAAATTTTGTTTTTTTCTCCACAAGCCCCTCCAATGTCCAAACACAACAAAAATTTGCACGCAGCTTGCAGACCCGAGCCTCTTTGATGCCAAAAAATTTCATATTTTTTTGAATTTTCTTACTATTTTTTTGAATTTACTGTTCACAGGCTTACATATTTATTGTTTTTCCTCTGACATGAGCTCTTGGAATGTACGAATAGCACGAAAGTTTGCACGCACCTTGCGAACCTGAGTATCTTTGATCCCACAAATTTTCAGATTTTTTAAAATTTTTTTGCTATTTTTTCAGGATGGTCAAAACCCTTTGACCGGACGGTAATGACACATAAGGGTATTTCTGTAAATGCACCTAACAGCGGAGGGGTAAATTTGAGTAGGCTTTGAAATTAGGGGTAAATCTGAGAGTGGGCGCAAATTAGGGGCATAGATGTAAATGTCCCTTCTTTTTATGTCCGCTTTTTTTACGTCCGCCATACAATTGAGTTTTTTTTAACATAGTACAGACGGGAATGCTTATATATACGCACATATACTTGCCTCTATGAACCCACGTACACTCTATCCTTATGAGCGTCTCCGAGAGACCAAGCCGGTAGTGGCGGAGCGTGAAGAGAAGCTAAACAGCAACACGCGCGGTTAGGTAATTAGAAGTGAGTTGCGAGAAGGAGGGGTGGGGGCGAGGGGTAATTGTCCCACCGACTCGGCACAACATTTTGAGATCGATGAAGTCATCACATACGTCTTCATAGTCGACGGTGACGTCTCATCCTACTGAACGCATATCATCGAAAGGGATGAAATAAACCCAGGAAAAGACGTCCACCAATACCATGTCTAGGAATTGAACCTTGTTAGATTGGTTCCATTACAAGGAATCTAATCATCTGAGTTACGCTCATTTCGCGTCATACATCGAGTTGATAGGCAAGTTAACGGGCTAAATGGCCTTTGTGCTAAGCAAGATGTTAGGTCACTTTCCCCCTCTTTGATGGCGAGTTCATTAAAGTTGGCTAGCTGCTGAGTATGTAGTACACGTACATGAAGATTGAAGAGTCGCCTCGTACATGAAGATTGAAGAGTCGCCTCTTCACCGGTGGGAAAACTACACCGGCGTGGCACACAGGAAGATACAGGAACATGCATGGTAGTAATGGAATCAACCTGTTAACTAACATTGTTTTCTCCTTCATCTTTTTGCTTCTAGTGGGGACATATACCTAACTGGATCATGCATGTATCCCTATCCATGTGCAGCTAGCGAGGTGTCCGCCAACTTGATCAACATACTACTACGTTCGTTGCAATCAAACTCGCGTGCCTTGCATGCCTTGTGGTTTTATGGATAGGTTGGTCAGTCCACTGACCGGGTTCTAGTTTGACGTGAAGTAAAGTGAAAGCTCATAGTTGACACCGGCCTGAACGACTCGGGATGCATAAGCTTATTGGGTTCCACTTATACCTGTCCCGTCCTGTGTTGTCATGGTGATAGAGGCTGCAATCGATAGGGTTGTAGCCCAAATTAGGAGATAGGTAGACTGCCCCTGCCCCCGCGTCGCCCTCCCCCTAGGATGACTCGGGCGGAGTCAAGAAACCTAGTCGCTACCGTCGCGAACTCCCTCCTCCTCTCCCTCCGCCGCCGTCGGGGGATGCCGCCGGGCTAAGCTCGGGGGCCAACGGCGGTAGCGGGGGATCTCCTCTCTCACGCGTCTCCGAGTTGGGGTGGGACCCCTAGGCGTGTGGCGGCGCGGCCGATTTGGGTTCTGTGGCGCGGCAGATGGCAGCGGCGGGTGGCGGGCGGCCGGTCCGTCCTCGGACGGCGGCGGCTAGGCGCCGCGGATGGCCCAGCCACGGACGACGGCGTGGGCTGCGGGCGCAGTGGCTGGCCTTTTCGGGCGGCGGCGGCGGCCAGCTAAGCTGCGGTGTCGTGCATACCGCCTTCAAATCGGCGGCGGCGGCGTGGAGGGCCTGGTGGTCTCATCGGCGGCACCTCCAGTCAGATCTGTTCTGACCGATGCGACCGGCGGTGGTGATCATCTCTTTCGTCAGAGGTGGTCGGCCTGAGGCTGGGTGTTCGGATCTCCAGATCCGTGGTCCAGTACTGGCCGCGAGTCGGGGAGACATAGTTGCCGGTGAAAATCGAGCCGATGGCGGGCGATGGCAGCGTTCTACGCCGTTACCTTGATGACGGCATCGTTGTGTGACTTATGTCGACCCACTTGTACTGCTCTGGGGAAACCCTAGGATCTGGTCTTCCATATCAGACGATGGCAGCACTACGATGGCGTTTTTCTTTTGGGAGCATCGTTTGTGGAGCAGTGCTAGTGGTCAAAGGTAGGAGGTGGAGCGGCTTTGTCTTGTATGGAGCTTCGGTGAAGATGTCAAGTCATACTTGAGTGACAGGTGCTACACTTTGTCATGCCTGGTCGGCAGGTGCTATGCACGACAGATCATATAGAGACTTCAAGCTGTGTCGGCTGGTGGTACTTGGCGGCATGGTGCCGAGGTGTACCGGCGGCGACCGCGACGTGCTCAGCATTTCACGCGCAGGATGGTGGTGCCGTTGGGCGCCGTGGTGGCGTGGACGGCAGTTAGACCGGGCAAGGATGATGCGTCAGTACAGCTATGAAGATGGAGTAGTGGCAGTTGGCGGCGGCGGCCTCTGAGAGCGCGCCGGACCAGTGTGTGCCCCATACCCGGCATGTGGTTTGGTTGGGGTCTCAGGTCTTAGATATTAGGTTTGGCTGCGAGGTATGTGGTATTAGTCCCGGACTATAAGTATCTCTTCATCAGTTGGATAGGAGTAACGATAGTTGTCGTCTGGACGGTGGCTTCAACAGTTGTATTTCTTTGTAAGGTCTTTTGTTAATAATTAATAATAAGACTGCATGCATCACTCAGATACAGAGGCCAGGGTGATCCTCCTTGTTTAAAAGAAAAAATTCTCCCAAATTAGAAAAAATAAATTTAAGTGGTTCAAGAAATTTTTTAAAGTTTTTGTGCACATTCACAAGACATGTTTCTGTAACCCTTAAAAAAACCCAGATCCAAATTCAAAACACACGTTGAGAAATGAAGACGACGAATCCAGATGTGGTTAATGTGATTTTTTACATTAATCATATTTTGTCTTCTTTTGAGATTACCCATTCTAGGTTTGTTTTTTCTGGTTCTCATTGTGTGTTCTGTATTTGGATCCGTCTTTTTAAAGATTTATAGACACATGTCTTGTGATCAATCATATTATTTTTTCAGATTTTTTCTAAACATCTCAGTGCGATTTTTACAAATTGAATATGTGGGAGCATTTGAAAAGTGCTATCACTCCTTCATGTGATCAATAGAATGGAGACGGAAGAGGACACAACTTTTTATTTAAAATTAGAACTATCGTCATGTTTATTTACTAGACAAACAACATCACATTGGCTTAACTTAAAAAATACAATCATTTGATTTTTTTTCTTTATTTCAATATGAATTTTGAAGTGATCTGTCCAACTAAATAGAAAGAGACTGCTGAGTGTGGCTACATGTGTTATAAGACTTCTAGGGAAATATTCACAATTGGACTGGAAGTTATGGCAATATTTTTTGAAATCATCACCCCCATCTATCATGACTAAGCTAAACTTGGCAACACGCATTGATCAACGAAGAGGCTTCAAATTTCCTTATTTCAAGAAACCCATGGAGTCCCACTAGAATATATTACTGGAAGCAATCATTTAGGTTGAGAATTACAAGACCAAGACAATGTGTGTAGAAAGGTAATCTCCCATGAGAAGTTGGAGACCTTATCATTCGGTTCTTCCAATAGATAGACCATAAGTCAACATCAAAACAAATTTGGTACTCCAGGAAACGCAGCCATCTTCAGACTGTATTATCCGGTTCTTTCCAAACTACATAGAGTAGAACTTCTGCCCAGATCACGAAGTCTAGGTGTGCAGGCATACGGGCATTACAAAGATCCTGAAAGCATTGGGCAGGTGCGATGATGAGGTTAAGCCAAACCCACTCGGCTTTCTGGTAGTTGGTGAATAGGCGATAACTTTTCTCAGCTTGTTTGGTACTCTGCTATGTCAAATTAGGTCGGTGTGGACATTCCCCAACTCTTCATGTGTGAATAGATCACATCTCATCTTTGAGGATAACCCCATGCCATGGGCGAGAAAGCTTTGACATTGTTCGTCATTCAACCGAAAGTCTCGAAACAACATAGAAAAAACATCCAATTCCCACAATGTAATAGTAGTTAGACTGTTACACATGTTTGAGAGGAGCCCATATTATATGATCGTAGAGCTTAGGATGCTTGTCTCGAGGGAATGTGAAAAATATATTTGTGTAGCCCTTAGCTAAAGGTCGATGGAGAGTCAAGTATTGTTCCAAAAGAAGGCGGTTGCCCTATTGTTGGTGATGACAATGGTAAATTTATAGAGTGTTGGTAATAGGGTGTTAACAATTTTCTAGACAAAGGTGGACTAGCAAAGCATGGCAATTATGTAGTTGGGTGCTTCTTATCGTACCAATTCATCTTGGGTAAGCTAGAGTGAAGTATCTAAAGGCATATTTCAGGAGGAGGCAATAATTTTTGCATAAAAAGGTTCTTGATCCCTAACCCACCAAATAAATTGGTGTGCAAATGTTTTCCCGGGAAATTAACTTTTTGCACCAATGCATGTATCCTTCGCGATGCATAAAAATGTATGTTTGAGCGCATCAATTACTTTGATGACCGTTTTAGGAAAGAGGGGAGAGGAATATACCTGAAGTACGTTGCCAATGAGTTGAGGATGGGAAAGAGAAGGATGGGCCTAATCTACGAAGGATATTTGAATGCCGGCCGAAGAGATACGTGCAGGATTTGGAGAAGATATGTGGGCATGAAGCATCCGGGAGTTTTGATGGTCATGTGGGTAGGCCAAGGTTGGTTTGTGGGAAGGATAAGGCATTATTGTGAAGGTCAGGGTGCTGAACCAACCAACCAGATGGGAGCTGTTGATAGCGATGAAGGTGTTCTTAATGAAGTTAATGGTTAGATCAATGGCGTGTGAATAGCTGGGAAGGATGGATCTTATATGGAAGGTAGGGTGAGTGGAGGAGCAGGCAATGGTGAGAGTATCTTTGGCATGTTGAAGGACCCATGTGTGGAAGACTGTGGTGAATGGGGTGTTGAAGATGTCCATCATTGCAAGAGGTAAGGATGAATTGTCGTAGAACATGACTAAAAATAATGAAAACTATGCTTAGGACGACCATCTTGTCTAAGATCATCACGTCAAGCAATCTAGTCCATTGGAACCAATTTAGAGGGATAACTAGTTTAGAGGTTAAGATGACATCAATCTAGGAGCATAAGAATTAGGGTATCTTGTATTTTTCAAATGGACATCCCGGAGATACAATGAAAGGCCTTACGACAGTCTATCTTGATGACCATAACATAAGCTTTACTAGTGCGGCAACATTTAGGGAAGTCAGTTGCGCAGATAAAGTTATGGGAGATGTTGTGGCCATAAATGAAGCATGTTTAGTCTCCACGGAAGCAAGGGAGATTGAACTTTTTTGCCTATAGGTAAAGACTTCTGCAATACCTTTAGGGCATTTTTGTAGAGAAATGGCTCTAAAATCATTAGTTGTCCTACTATCGTCCTATTGAGGAAACAATACGATGCTCGCTCTATTAAAGCGTTCAGTGTCGAAGCAAAAAATGGCAATTCAGGGAAGAAGGGGATGATCTGGTGTTTGAGATGGTGACACGATTTCCTGTAAAACCTAGGGCCAAAACCATCATGGGTGAGGCTAGCGTTAGGGTTCATAAGAAGGCATGCTTTTTAGGTTTCTTGCTTAGACAAGGGTATGTCAAGTGATCTAATTTGTGGGATGGGTTTGACTAGATGGTGCATTAAGGCATAACGGTACTATTAAGCCCCCCCAATGGCACACAACAGAGCCGAAATGTGTGTGATGAAGGCATCACACATGATATAAAAATAGAACCGCTTGACCAAAAAACAAATGTGTGCGATGGTGGATTCATCACACACGCCATGTTAAGTTGAACTTTGCGTGCTAACGTGCATATGATTTGCATAAATCAATTGTGTGTGATGCAAAATCCACTGTGTTGGGGAACGTAGTAATTTCAAAAAAATTCTATGCACACGCAAGATCATGGTGATGCATAGCAACGAGAGTGGAGAGTGTGTCCACGTACCCTCGTAGACCAAAAGCGGAAGCGTTAGCACAACACGGTTGATGTAGTCGTACGTCTTCACGATCCGACCGATCAAGTACCGAACGCACGGCACCTCCGAGTTCTGCACACGTTCAACTTGATGACGTCCCTCGAACTTCGATCTAGCCGAGTGTTGAGGGAGAGTTTCGTCAGCACGACGGCGTGGTGACGATGATGATGTTTTATCGACGCAGGGCTTCGCCTAAGCACCGCTACGATATGATCGAGGTGGATTATGGTGGAGAGGGGCACCGCACACGGCTAAGAGATCAAGAGATCAATTGTTGTGTCTTTGGGGTGCCCCCTGCCCCCATATATAAATGAGTGGAGGAGGGGGAGGGCCGGCCCTCTCTATGGCGCGCCCTAGGGGAGTCCTACTCTCACCGGGAGTAGGATTCCCCCTTTCCTAGTAGAACTAGGAGCCCTTCCAAGTAGTAGGAGTAGGAGGGAAGGAAAGGGAAGTGAAAAGGAGAAGGAAGGAAGGGGGCGCCCCCCTCCCTAGTCCAATTCGGACCAGCCCATGGGGAGGGGTGCGACCACCCTTTGAGGCCTTTCTCTCCTTTCCCGTATGGCCCATTAAGGCCCAATACGAATTCCCGTAACTCCCCAGTACTCCCGAAAATACCCGAATCACTCGGAATCTTTATGATGTCCGAATATAGTCGTCCAATATATCGATCTTTACGTCTCGACCATTTCGAGACTCCTCGTCATGTCCCCGATCTCATCCGGGACTCCGAACTCCTTCGGTACATCAAAACACATAAACTCATAATATAACCGTCATCGAACTTTAAGCGTGCGGACCCTACGGGTTCGAGAACTATGTAGACATGACCGAGACACGTTTCCGGTCAATAACCAATAGCGGAACCTGGATGCTCATATTGGCTCCCACATATTCTACGAAGATCTTTTATCGGTCAAACCGCATAACAACATACGCTGTTCCCTTTGTCATCGGTATGCTACTTGCCCGAGATTCGATCGTCGGTATCTCAATACCTAGTTCAATCTCGTTACTGGCAAGTCTCTTTACTCGTTCCGTAATACATCATTCTGCAACTAACTCATTAGTTGCAATGCTTGCAAGGCTTTAAGTGATGTGCATTACCGAGTGGGCCCAAAGATACCTCTCCGTCAATCGGAGTGACAAATCCTAATCTCAAAATACGCCAACCCAACAAGTACCTTCGAAGACACCTGTAGAGCACCTTTATAATCACCCAGTTACATTGTGACGTTTGGTAGCACACAAAGTGTTCCTCCGGTAAACGGGAGTTGGATAATCTCATAGTCATAGGAACATGTATAAGTCATGAAGAAAGCAATAGCAACAAACTAAACGATCAAATGCTAAGCTAACGGAATGGGTCAAGTGAATCACATCATTCTCCTAATGATGTGATCCCGTTAATCAAATGACAACTCATGTCTATGGTTAGGAAACATAACCATCTTTGATCAACAAGGTAGTCAAGTAGAGGCATACTAGTGACACTCTGTTTGTCTATGTATTCACACATGTATTATGTTTCCGGTTAATACAATTCTAGCATGAATAATAAACATTTATCATGATATAAGGAAATAAATAATAACTTTATTATTGCCTCTAGGGCATATTTCCTTCAGTCTCCCACTTGCACTCAAGTCAATAATCTAGTTCACATCGCCATGTGATTTAATACCAATAGTTCACATCACCATGTGATTAACACCCATAGTTCACATCGACATGTGACCAACACCCAAAGGGTTTACTAGAGTCAATAATCTAGTTCACATCGCTATGTGATTAACACCCAAAGAGTACTAAGGTGTGATCAGTTTTGCTTGTGAGAGAAGTTTAGTCAACGGGTCTGCCACATTCAGATCCGTAAGTATGTTGCAAATTTCTATGTCAACAATGCTCTGCACGGAGCTACTCTAGCTAATTGATCCCACTTTCAATATGTATCCATATTGAGATTTAGAGTCATCTGGATCAGTGTCAAATTTTGCATCGACGTAACCCTTTACGACGAACCTTTTGTCACCTCCATAATCGAGAAATATATCCTTATGCCAGCAAGGATAATTTTGACCGATGTCCAGTGATCTACTCCTAGATCACTATTGTACTCCCTTGCTAAACACAGTGTAGGGTATACAATAGATCTGGTACACAGCATGGCATACTTTATAGAACCTATGGCGTCGGGGGTTGGGTGCGACATATGCCAAAGGATGGCTTATCATGGTGGGGGCGAGTAGAACGTCGCCGGTGCCTGGAAACGGGATGAGGCGAAGACATGCACGCCGGTGAATCTTACCCAGCTTCAGGGCTCTCCGGGGAGATAATACCCCTACCGCTGCTCTGCGGGGTCTCCGCATGATCACTACGGCAAAGTGTTTACACGATTGCTCCTTGAGCTGTTTCCTGAAGGTAGGAGAAGGCAAGGCTAGCTCTCTCCTTCCTATATGGTCTGGTCTAGTGCTAATGGATTCCAACCCTTTGCATGGGTGCCCTGGGGGGTTTATATAGGCCTACCCCCCAGGGGTATAATGATAATCCGGCTGGACGCGGGCCTAGCCGTTAGTGCCTCCGCCCTCCGTCTTCTTCGCCGACTGCTGGGGCCCGCCGACTGCCTAGGTACGGAGCCGACAGGCCGCGTCCGCCACGGGCGGGTCTTGCCGGTCTGCTGATTACTGTAGCCGCTTCTGATGACGCGGGCTTGGTCATGGAGTCGTGGCAACAGCCCCGCCGCCTGGTGGGCGATCACTATTGCCACTCTCTGTCACATCTGATTAATGGCGCGTGGGCCCCGGGGGAGGGTCTGGCCGACTCTCGGGGGCCGACTCCCAACGGGTCCGACTGGGGGCGCACTTGCCGTCTCCTGGGGTCCCACTGGCTGGTGAGGCCCGCCGCCCCAGGGTCATACAGACAAACCTTCGTGGGCGCAGGATTCGGTCCTTCGGCGCTGATGTCAGGGCCGGCACGGCAACAGTGCCACGCCGCACGGAGATCTCCCCGGGTACGGCGTGCTATGGCCATGCCTGCCCCTGATAAGGGGCGGGAGCGGGCTTTACTGTAGCCACTCCCCGGACCTGTCCCCCCGATGAGGGTATGGGGTTTGTTGGAGTCGCGGGCCGACTCCCCAAAGCCGGCTTCTCTGGAAGTCGCCAGTCAGGAGTCGGCTTATCCTGAAGTCGTCCCCAGGACTCGGCCGCGAGTGGGCAGTCGGTCGCCTTGCCGCCGACTTCTCAGAAGGCGGCTCTTCGTCCTGGGGTCTTGAGGGGCGCAGCCTGCCCTGATGTCTTGAAAGGTTCTGGGACTCGGGTTAGCATACCCGTGGCCCATTACTCCGACAGTAGTCCCCGAAGCTGATGAGGCGCCGCGGACGACCGGCCGAGGAGCCTCAGCAGTTTCTCTTTCCGGGTGCCCAAGACATGGATCTTGGTTGACTTCTGCCGGGCCGGCTAGAAGGAGTCGGACTCGCCCAACTCTGACTCGGACAATATTTCGAACGTCGCGGCGGGATCCAAGTAGCGTGCTGGCTAAGCCTCCAGGCCGCCGCCTGTTCCGGGCCTGTCACATGATAACACGCGGCCGGGCCAGTCTGCCAGCCTACGCACGTGACGGGACAGGCCCGTAGGCGGGGCCCGCCACTACCACGCCTCGGCGCCCGAGCGGATCCACTGTGGCCCAGGCGAACGGTTGGGATTCCCGTGGAGTTACTGCGTGCAGTAATTTTGTCGTGGAAATGTGGGGGTCGTGGGGTCGTGGGCGCAGTAAATCCCACGACCGCCCCCTCGGCTTCGCAGCCCATGGGGCTATAAGTAGGGGAAGGAGGGGGGCGCGGCAGAGCATGCACACCCCTTCTTCCCACTACTCCTTACTCTTCTCCTTCTTCTTCTTCCTCGCTCCCCCGCGTGCCCAAGCTTCGACGAACGCCACGGCGATCAGCTCGTGATGAGTTCTTCTTCTGCCACCGCTCCTCCCTCGGTGCGTTCCGGCACCTGGGACGGCTCAGAAGTTCACGACGACCACATCGAGTTCCTCTGCAAGACTCATCGGCTCCCCGGCGAGGATTACGTGCGGGTGCGTCTTGCGCCGAGGGGGGAGATTTCCCCAGCGCCGGAGGAGGGCGAGCGGGTCATCTTCCGCTCGCACTGCCTGCGCGGATTGGGGCTGCCCGCTCTTTTCTGGAATTTTACGGCCTCCAGCCGCACCACCTCACGCCCAACACGGTGGTGCTGCTGTCCGCCTTCGTGGCCTTGTGTGAAGGCTTCCTCGGAGTCTTCCCCACCCTCGAGCTCTGGGGGGAGTTCTTCTTCTCAAAGCTCGGCACCCAGGCTGCAGGCGTGCCGGCTCAATGCGGCGCGTTCATTGCTGTGCGGAGATTGGGGGCCGACAACCCCTTCCCCACCATCACGCTGATAAAGTCGGTGAAGGTGTGGCAGCGATCGTACTTCTACGTCAAGAGCGTCTTCGCGAGGGGCGATTGGGTCAACCTACCGGCTTTCGAAGCCGGCCCGCCGGCTGGGAGACTGCCCAACTGGTCGTACCGGGCCAAGTCACTGACGCCTGCGGGAGCCGGCGCCGTCGCACGACTCCGAGTGCTGACGCAGTCGGAGGGCCTGACCGGTCCGGACCTACTGGCCGCCTTCGTGGCGCGCCGAGTTCTCCCGCTCCAAGGACGCCCCCACATGACATGCCAAATGAGCGGGCGCCGTGACCCGAGTCGGATGTGCACCAAGGACATGCCTCATGAGGAGGTGGCCTATATGGTGAACTACCTCTCGGATAGCAAGCTGCTGGAGGACTGGCAGTTCGGCAAGGAGCCGTACTCCCGCGCCAACCCCCCACCCACAGTGAGTTGCCTTTTCTTTCTTTTTTGGATTGTCTTCTTTCTTGCCGAGTTTGTTTTGTACGACCTGACCAGTCGGCTTTGGTCAGAATCCCCTCCTCCATTCACCAGCCGGCACCTCAGGGACGGCCCGCGAGTTCCTTGCCGACCGGGCAGAGAGCGACGTTGATGACCCCGATCTGGGGGCGGCGGCTTTGGAAGACGACGCGGAGGGAGGAGGCGGCCCGCGGCTCGGGGCCAGCCTAGAGGACTGGCCTGACGATGATGAGGAGGTCGCCCCCCGCCCCCGGCCAGGAGCCAGCCATCCCGGCGCGGGATTTTCTACCGCGCCGGGTGCTCCAGGCGGCGGGAAGAAGCGTAGGGCCGCGCCGACCTTGTTCAGCAGTCGGCCGAAGAAGCCCAAGAGTTTGGCTGCGGCGACCCGGCGGGACGAGGCAGCTGCGAAGGCCACCCGCTTCTGTAAGGAAGTGAAGAAGCCGCCACTGGTCTCCGCGTGAGTATTCCGCCTCAATGCTTTATTCTTTCTTTGTGGCTTTGTCTGAGTCTTTTACTGGCTTCCCTCGCTTCAGGGCTCCCCTCACTCTTGAGAGGGTCGTCGCCGCCTCCATCATGGGGTCAGCGGAGACGTCCGTCTCCACTCGGCGGATTGACCCCGCCACCGACCTCTGGGAGGCGATGGAGCGGAATGCGCATGAGAAGCGCAACGAGGAAGAGGCCGCCCGCCTGGAGAAGGTGGAGGCCGATAAGGTGGAGGCCTCCGCCAAGAAGAAACTGGCCGAGGCCGAGGCCGTCGCCGCGACGAAGCGGCAGGTGGAGGAGGCCGCGCACCGCCAATCGGCAGTGTTCGTCACCCCGCTGAACTCTGCGCCGCCGCCTCCGGAGTTCACGGGGCATTCTGGGGAAGCCGGCCGCGAGAACCCCGTCATGGAGAAGGAAGGCGACGACTCCTCCATGCCAGACGTGATTGTTCCGCCGCCGTCTGGGAGCGCGCAAGGCGAACAGCCAGCGGACCCTCCGGTGCCGCCGACTGAAGACGAGGCCGTGGCAAGGCTACTCCTTCAGGTCGGCTCGCCAACGCGCCGCCGTCTTGAGAAAGCGACCTCGACGCCACGCCCCCCTGGAGACCGGCACCACCAGCTCGGAGATCCGGATGCCGAAGCGACGAGCGCCGCACCCATTGGGTGGGTACGGGGAGGCGGCACAGGGCCGCTGAACCAGGCGCTTCTGGACGTCCAAACGAAGCTTCGCGCTGAGGGCGACGCCATCCAGAACTGCACCAAGGCATACCTGGCATCGTGGGCAGCCGTCTGGGTATGTTTTCTCTTTGGTCCTCTTTTTTCCTTGTTTTTGTTCCTCTCTGTGGGGGCGCGCCAGCGCACCCACTGGGTGTAGTCCCCGAGTTTCGGGCCGGCTGTTGAGCAGGCGGCCTGGAACTCCAATTGGTGAGCTCCGGGTACTAACTTTTGTCCGAAATATTTGTCACAGGACTACCACAACCTCCGCGTTACTGCCTTCAACCGTAACGTTGAAGAGCTGGGCAAGCGGACCGCCGACTTGTCGGAGAGCCGGAGTAAGTCCTTTTCCTTCTTTGCGGGGGCGCGCTGGCGCACCCGCGGGCTGTAGTCCCCGAGATTCAGGCCGACTGCTGAGCAGTCAGGCCGGATCTCCCCGACGACCTTCTTTATTGATGACTTAACGCCTTCTTTCTTCCTTCTCTTCAGAAGCCAACGCTGTTCTTCAACATCAGCTGAACGAAGCCAACTCCGCGTTGCGTGCCAAGGGGGAGGAGTGCAGCAAGCTCACCACAGAGCGCGATCTGCTGGCCACTCAATTGGCAGAGCAGAGGGGGCTGCTTGCGAAGACGCAGAAGGAGGCGGAAGAGGCGGAAACCGCCTTCCTGGCCGAGTTCGCGAGCGAGCGGTCCTCCTGGACTGACAAAGAGGCAATGCTGGCCTCCGGCTTCCATGAGATTGAAGACATTTTTGATGGTGAGTTTCTTTACTTTCTTTCTTCGAGCTGCCGATTATAGATCGTGCCGACTCCTGGTTTTTGACTTGTTTCTTTGTTTCTTCCTTCTTGGCAGACTTTTTCCTTGGGCACTCGTAGGCCGCCATCCAAGCCATCGAGGCTGACCTTGAAGGTCGGAGGGCGGAAGGCGTAGAGATCGCCGCCGACGCCCCCCGAACCCTTGATGAGCATATCCTGAGCATTGAGGCTCGCCTTCGGCCGACTCACCGGATGCTGCGCCGGCTTCAACGTGTCGGTGCCCAGGCGATTGCCGCCCTGTGGCCGGACATGCAGGCTCCGTGCACCCCCAGCCTGACTGCCGACTGGCTAGAGGTCGCGGCTGGTCGTCTTGAGGCCTGGAAGGGTTCCTCGGCCCGAGCTGGAGCACGCCGGGCCTTGGAGTTCGTCAAGGCGTGGTATCCGGGGCTGGATCTAGACCGGCTGGCCACACTCCGGTCAGAGGCCCAGCCGGAGCTGGCAGCCGCGGAAGACGCCCTCGTCAAGCATGCCGCGGCGATCGCTGAGTACACCGACACCAGCATCTTCGTCCCCGAGCGGTCTGAAGACGGCGAGGAGGTACCGCCGGAGTGGTTTGGGATGAACCCAGACTACGGCGAGGACTCGGCGGAGGTGATCGGCTCCAGCGTCGAGGAGGAAGGCGAGGCGGAGGACGGAGGCACCAGAAGACGGGGCAGACGGCCAGCCTCAGCTCGACCGCGCCTCCAGCAACGAGCCGCATGCTACCGAGCCGACTGCCGCCGGAGGCGATCAAGCCGAGACTGCCCGGCCGGCCGCCCCAACGCCTGACGCTGCCGCCTCCTCCGACCCTCCGAATCCGTTTGCCGCTTCCTAAGCTGCCGCCTTATCTTTATTTTATCTGCTTTAGTAGTCTTGAAGAACTTGTTAATTCGCACAATTCCACCCGTGGGGTGTATTTTGAACTTCTGCTCGAAGATTCGGCCAAGGGCCTATGTTATGTAAATATTTATCCGAATTCTATCTTTTCTTGCTCATTGCTCTTTTGGCCTTTTCCTTTGCCGCTTTCCCTTAGTTGCCTGTCTTGCCAGTCGGACAGCCGCTCTGCGGACTGCCGTTGGATCAAATGCTTGGCTACTTTGGGAAGGCAAGTATTTAGCCGTTTTCGAGTTTTTTTAGCAAGTTGGATAAAAGGTGGCAAGCCGACTATTCAAGAGTCGGTTTGCGAAAAAAGGCTGGAAGCCGTCTTAAGCTATGTTTTATGCTTTGAGTCCTTAGCCATTTTTCATGCGAACGCCCATTCTACCTTACTCCTGCCCACCGTACAGTCGCTCTACGAGCTGCGGCTTCTGACAGGAGACGGCTTAGGCGTCACACACTACTTGTCCGGCTGCAGGAAGCATTTCACAGTGCAAGGCGGCAAGTCCCCGGGCCGACCTGTCGAGCCCGGTACCAAGCGGCATAACAAAGAGTAACATACTTGTAGGCATAATTTTTATCATATAGACAAAAGAGGGTAGTCCCCGAGCTCGTCTCGGGGGGCCTGAAGTCTTGGTACTCTAATACAAAAGGTAGCGTGGTACATACTGCATCAACTGTAAAATCTTCGGAGGAGATTTGCATTCCATGGCCGCTCCGTCTCTTTGCCGGAGTCGTCCCTCTTGCGCGCTCGGGGCTTCTAAGCATCAATCAGGTAGTAGGAGTCGTTGCCCAACACTTTGCTGATGATGAAAGGGCCTTCCCTAGGTGCTGACAACTTGTGCTGGCCGGCTGTTCGCTGGATCAGCCGGAGCACAAGGTCGCCTTCTTGGAAAGATCTTGGCTTGACCTTCCTGTTGTGGTATCGGCGCAGGCTCTGCTGGTAGATGCTGGACCGGCTGAGTGCCAACAGCCGGCCCTCTTCCAGCAGATCGACGCCGTCTTGACGTGCTTCTTCTGCTTCCTCCTCGGTGTACATGGTGACTCGCGGGGAGTCGAACTCTATGTTCATTGGGATGACGGCTTCAGCACTGTAGACGAGGAAGAAAGGCGTGAAGCCGGTTGACTTGTTTGGAGTCGTGCGCAGACTCCAGAGGACGGCTGGCAACTCATCGAGCCAGTGGCCAACTGAGCGCTCCAGAGGCTCGACCAGCCGAGGCTTGATGCCGGACAGGATGAGGCCGTTTGCTCGCTCCACCTGGCCGTTTGACTGTGGATGGGCGACGGACGCTAGATCCAGTCGGATGCCCTGTGTTGCGCAAAAACGGGCCAAGGCGCCTTTGGCAAAATTTGTGCCGTTGTCGGTGATGATGCTGTGTGGTATGCCGTACCGAATGGTGAAATCGGAGATGAAGGTCACGGCAGTCGGACCGTTCAGTTTCTTGATTGGCTTCACTTCTATCCACTTGGTGAACTTGTCCACTACGACAAGTAAGTGAGTTAAGCCACCTCGTGCCGTCTTGAATGGTCCCACCATGTCTAGACCCCAAACCGCGAAAGGCCAGGAAATGGGGATGGTCTTGAGTGCAGAAGCCGGCTGGTGTGTCTTGGAGCTGAACTTCTGGCACCCTTTGCATTTTTGGACCAATTCCTTGGCCTCTTCTAAGGCAGTCGGCCAGAAGAAACCATGTCGAAAGGATTTTGCGACGAGTGCTCTCGAAGCCGCATGGTGGCCGCACTCGCCTTGATGGATGTCTTTGAGGATTGCTTGGCCCTGCTCTGGCTCTACGCAGCGCTGGTAGACACCAGTGACGTTGCGCCTGACTAGCTCTCTGTTGACTATGGTGTAGGCTGCCGCTCGGCGTTGTACTTGCCGAGCTGAGGTCTCATCAGTCGACAGCTCTTTGCTCACCAGGAATTTGAGGATGGGCTGGGCCCATGAGGGTGCTGCTATATCTTCGACTGCCAGAACTGTGACTTGGACGAGTGCGGCTGGGCTGGGAGGCGGCGGGTTGGAGTCAACAACCGCTTGCTGGTTTAATGAAGTCCCCAGGCCGATTGGCGCGACTCTTGGGCCGAGTTCTGGAGTCTTCGAGCCCGCCGCCGCAGTCCCCGGGCCGGGTACTGCAGTCCCTGGGCCGGCCTCGACTGTGGCAGCTTTGGAGCCATCTGCCAAAATCCTCGTACCGCCTGCCGGGGCTCTGGAGTCGGATCCGACTTCTTCGGGAGGAGCCGGCATGAAGATGGAGTCTGATTCTGGTGAAGGCTTGACAGACGGCTTGAGGAGGCGTTGAAGGGCGACACCGGATGGTATTGCTTGGCGGGTAGAGCCGATTCATGCCAAGGCGTCTGCTTGGTCGTTGTTGTTTCTTGGCACATGGAGGAACTCACACCCCTCGAAATACCCACTGAGTTGCTGCACGAGGAAACAGTAACTCGCCATGTCCGCATCCTTGGCATCCCAGTCACCAGATGACTGTTGGACCACTAAGTCTGAGTCGCCATAACACAGGATCCGGCAAATGCCAAGTTCTTTGGCAAGCCGGAGCCCGTGAATGAGCGCCTCATATTCGGCGACGTTGTTGGAGGCGGTAAAATGGATTTGCAGTGCGTATTTGAGCTTGTCGCCTTTAGGAGAAGTGAGGACAACACCGGCTCCCAAACCGGTGCGCATCTTGGAGCCGTCGAAATGCATCCGCCAATGGGTGGAGTCGGGCGCTGGAGGTAGGTACTGGGTCTCGGCCCAGTCGACGAGAAAGTCGCCCAGTGCTTGCGACTTGATGGCGGTGCGGGGCTGGTAGTAGATGGTGTAGGGAGCCAGCTCTATGGCCCATTTGGCCACTCGGCCAGAGGCATCTCGGCTTCCAATGATCTCGGCAAGTGGGGCCGTGCAGACCACAGTGATTGGATGCTCTTGAAAGTAAGGCTTCAATTTCTTGGCGGTAAAGTGCATGCCATAGCACATCTTCTGGTAGTGAGGGTAGTTCTGCTTGGAGGCTGACAGTACTTCGCTCAGGTAATATATCGGTCTCTGGACAAGTAGTGCCTTGCCTTCCTCCTTGCGTTCCACTACAATGACCGTGCTGACTACCCGGCTAGTGGCGGCGATGTACAGGAACATAGGTTCCTTAGGAGTCGGAGCCACCAGGACGGGTGGAGTAGTCAGCATCTTCTTCAGCTGGAGAAAAGCTTCGTCCGCCTTGTGGTTCCACTCGAAAAAAGTGGTCTTGTTCATGAGTTGGTATAAGGGGAGAGCTTTCTCGCCTAGCCGACTGATGAATCGGCTGATGGATGCCAGGCAGCCGGTGAACTTTTGCACGTCCAGCAGTCGGCTGGGTACCTCCATCCTCTCAATGGCCTTGATCTTTACAGGGTTGCATTCTATGCCGCATTCAGAGACCAGGAAGCCAAGGAGTTGGCCGGCTGGTACTCCGAAGACGCACTTCTCGGGGTTGAGCTTGATTTGGAATCGGCGTAGGTTCTCAAAGGTCTCCTTGAGGTCTTCCAGCAGTGTTCCATGCTTTTCCGTCTTCACCACCACATCGTCCATGTAGACGTGGGCGTTTCTTCCGAGCTGCTTGAGGAGGCACTTCTGCATGCAACGCTGAAAGGTGGCGTCGACATTCCTCAAGCCGAACGTCATGGTGAGGTAGCAGAAGGTTCCAAACGGCGTGATGAAGGCGGTCTTCAGTCTGTCAGCCGGGTTCATCTTGATCTGGTGATATCCTGAATATGCATCCAAAAAACTCAACAGCTCGCATCCGGCGGTGGAGTCTATCACCTGATCAATTCTTGGTAGAGCAAACGGGTCCTTGGGGCAGGCCTTGTTGAGACTCGTGTAGTCAATACACATTCGCCACTGCTTGTTCTTCTTCAGTACCAGGACCAGATTTGCTAGCCACTCTGGAAAGAATACTTCCATAATGAAGCCGGCTGCTAGGAGTTGGGCTATTTCTTCTCCGACAACTCTTCTCTTCTCTTCTGACAGGCGGCGCAAGGGCTGCCTGACCGGCTTTGCATCAGATCGGACATGTAACTTGTGCTCGGCGAATTCTGTCGGTACACCTGGCATGTCTTTGGGGGACCATGCGAAGATGTCCCGATTCTCACGGAGGAAATCGACAAGCTCGCCTTCCTATTTGCTGTCGAGGTTTGCGCCTACGACAGCGTACCTCTCCGGGTGCTCAGGATCCAAGGGTATCTTCTTTGTCTCCTTGGCCGGCTTGAACGAACCCTCAACCTCCGACTCCTTTGGGTTGGGCGACGCCTCTGGCTGCTTGCCGGCCATCGCCACAACCTGCTCAAGGAGCCGCTTCTCGGCTGCAATCACCAGGGACTCGGCTAGCCGACTGCTCTCAGCCGCGTAGGCAGACGACTTTCGGTAGTTGCTGGCTATAGTTAGAATTCCCCTGGAACTGGGCATCTTTATTTTGAGGTAGGCGTAGTGGGGGACCGCCATGAACTTGGCCAGGGCAGGTCGGCCAAGTAGAGCATGGTATGGGCTCTCGAGGTCCACCACCTCAAACCAAACCGACTCTCGGCGAAAGTGATCTTTGTCTCCAAAGAGGACGTCCATCAGGATCTTGCCGATTGGTGAGCAGGAAAGCCCAGGAACAATGCCGTGGAACACATCCGGCTATTCTGAAGCTGTCTTTGCTTGATTCCTAATTTCTCCATGGTGTCCTTGTACAGGATATTGATGCAGCTGCCTCTGTCTATCAGAACTCGCGAGAAATGAGCGGCTCGTCTATCCGTGGCAAAGGTGGCATCCAAGACCAAGGCATAGGACCCCGGACTCGGCATCACCTCCGGGTGATCAGCCCTGCTCCAGCTAATAGGCTTCTCAGACCAGTGCATGAACTCTAGCGTCTCTGATGCTACTGCATTCACCTCTTGTCGCTGCAGCCGCCTGCTGCGTCGATCGTCAGTCATACTGGTAAACACCACGTAGGCTCCGTGCTCTTCGGGGTATTCGTCTTGTACCGCGCCGACTGGTCTGACAGCCGGCTGCTGGGGAGGAGGCGGAGGCGGCTGCCCAGCAGGCGGGGGAGGTAGGAGGCCGTCTCCCTTGGCGATCCTGGTGAGCCAGTGGCACTTCCGGGTGGTGTGATTCGACGGCTTCACGCCGCTATGGAACTTGCAAGGTCCATCCAGAGTCTGCTCGTAGGAGAAGGCCGGCAACCAGTTGGGCTTGCCGCCTTTCTGTCGCTTGGGCAGAGGCTGCCCATCCGGCTGCTGGGCTTCAACTGTCGCGACCTGCTGGCTGCTGGAAGCCGGCTGCGGGGCCTTGCGCTTGTGGTCGCTCTGCTGTTGTCGCCGACTGGCGTCTCCCGCCGGAGTTCTCGGAGCCTGAGGGGCCACTTTGCCAGTTGCGCTAACTTGAATTTCCGCCTTCATGGAGGAGTCGGCCGTGGCGTACTTGTCTGCTATGATCAGCAGCTCGTCGAGGGTTTCTGGCTCGTCGCAGAGGAGCTTGTACTTGAGGAGGGTGCCTTCTCTGCACCCGGCGGTGAAGTACTCGATAGCCTGCACCTCGTGCATGCCCTCGCAGGAGTTCCGAAGCTCAGCCCAATGCGTGAGGTAGTCGCGAGTCGACTCGTCAGGACCTTGCATGCACAAGGAAAGCTGACGAGGCTTGGGAGGGCGCTTGTACATGCTGGTGAAGTTGCGGACGAATGCCTCGGTGAAGTCGACCCAGCTATTGATGCTGCGGGGCTTCAGGCTGTTCAGCCATGTCCGGGCCGTGCCCTGGAACATGAGTGGAACGTATTTTACGGCGACACGCTTGTTGCTGTTCGCTATGCTGACAGCTGTGGAGTAGTCGACCAGCCAGTCTTCCGGCTTCACGGAGCCGGTGTATTTGAGCATGTCTCTTGGGAGCGTGAACCCTTTGGGAAAGGGCTCATCTCGAATGCGGGGCCCGAAACAAGGCGGACCTAACTCGTCTTCTTCTTCCAACGCCAGGGATCGGTGAAGTCGGTCGATCCGGTGGTGGGCGTCATTTTCTCCGACTCCCTCTCAGCGGCCAAGGCGGTCGCTGAGAGTCGGATGGTCAACAGGCAGCAGGGAGACTCGCCTCTCCTTGCGAGGAGGAGGAGGCGGACAGTCGTCCCGTCGTTCCACTGCTCTCGGGCGGCCGTCTTGGTCGTGCTCTATGGTAATGTGAATCCGACTGTGGCTGACAGCCGGATCCTTGTCTCTTCTTCCTTGGGCGCCACCAGTCAGCGTCCGAAACGTCGCGCCTTGGTCTCGGTGAAGGTTGTTGTTTTGCCGCTGCGGCGCCTCTGCGCATCAGCCGGCCCCGTTCTGCGCGGCAGGCGCGTCGAGGAGCCGCTGGACTCGCTCCATCATCAGGCGGCATTCTTCGCCCTCGAAATTGTCCATCTCGTCCGCCGCCGCCTGGGAGGCTCGGATGTTCTCCGCTGGTGTAGCATACACAGGGCGGCTTGCCCCGAACAGGTCGGCGATGGCTACGCCGCACTGCTGGACCGCGCCAAGGCGGCTAGGCCCCGCTGGGGCCGGCGAGCCGCCAACAGCGCGATCCATCTCTCGCTGGTAGGCTTCCGACAAGCATCTCATGCTAGCCAGCTTCTTCGCTCCTTCGACGAGCTGAAGGCGGCGCGCCTCCAACGTCTGCGCGTCAGCGTCTTCCGAAATGGGCACAGTTAGGTCTTGTAGCGCCGCGCCAAGTGGGTCGTGCGCTCCTCCGCCGGGAGGCTCGTCATGACTGATGACGAGCACCTCGGTGACGGTGCTTCCGCCGCTCTCCGCACGAGGGAGAGGCTCGTCGTAGACCACCACATTAGTGGGGAACGCGTCGAGCGACGTGGTGTCGGAGTCGACCAGCATCGGGTCGGTGGAACCTACGGACTCCAAGTCCACGGCAGGCTCGCCGGAGACGTGGAGTTGATCGAGGAGGCCCGTGAGGAGGCTCTCAGAGCCGCCCGTGCCTGCGTTGGGTGCAGGTTCGTCGGAGAGGCGAACCTTGCCGACAAGTTCGGCGAGGCAGCTGGCTGCGCAGGCGATCTCAACGCCGCGCAGCGCGTCAGTGCTGACTCCATCTGGCGTGCCTGGCTGGCTGCGCTCGCCAGGGAGGAAAAGGGTTCCCGTCCAGAGCAGGTCTCCGGATGGCGGTGCACCATGCCCCACGGTAGGCGCCAAATGTTGGGGGTTGGGTGCGACATATGCCAAAGGATGGCTTATCATGGTGGGGGCAAGTAGAACGTCGCCGGTGCCTGAAAACGGGATGAGGCGAAGACATGCACGCCGGTGAATCTTACCCAGCTTCAGGGCTCTCCGGGGAGATAATACCCCTACTACTGCTCTGCGGGGTCTCCGCATGATCACTACGGCAAAGTGTTTACACGATTGCTCCTTGAGCTGTTTCCTGAAGGTAGGAGAAGGCAAGGCTAGCTCTCTCCTTCCTATATGGTCTGGTCTAGTGCTAATGGATTCCAACCCTTTGCATGGGTGCCCTGGGGGGTTTATATAGGCCTACCCCCCAGGGGTACAATGGTAATCTGGCTGGACGCGGGCCCAGCCGTCAGTGCCTCCGCCCTCCGTCTTCTCCGCCGACTGCTGGGGCCCGCCGACTGGCTAGGTACGGAGCCGACAGGCCGCGTCCGCCGCGGGCGGGTCTTGCCGGTCAGCTGATTACTGTAGCCGTGCTTCTGATGACGCGGGCTTGGTCATGGAGTCGTGGCAACAGCCCCGCCGCCTGGCAGGCGATCACTATTGTCACTCTCCGTCACATCTGATTAATGGCGCGTGGGCCCCGAGGGAGGGTCTGGCCGACTCTCGGGGGCCGACTCCCAACGGGTCCGACTGGGGGCGCACTTGCCGTCTCCTGGGGTCCCACTGGATGGTGGGGCCCGCCGCCCCAGGGTCGTACAGACAAACCGTCGTGGGCGCAGGATTCGGTCCTTTGGCGCTGATGTCAGGGCCGGCACGGCAACAGTGCCATGCCGCACGGAGATCTCCCCGGGTACGGCGTGCTGTGGCCATGCCTGCCCCTGGTAAGGGGCGGGAGCGGGCTTTACTGAAGCCACTCCCCGGACCTGTCCCCCCCGATGAGGGTATGGGGTTTGTTGGAGTCGCGGGCCGACTCCCCAAAGCCGGCTTCTCTGGAAGTCGCCAGTCAGGAGTCGGCTTATTCTGAAGTCGTCCCCAGGACTCGGCTGCGAGTGGGTAGTCGGTCGCCTTGCCGCCGACTTCTCAGAAGGCGGCTCTTCGTCCTGGGGTCTTGAGGGGCGCAGCCTGCCCCGATGTCTTGAAAGGTTCTGGGACCCGGGTTAGCCTACCCGTGGCCCATTACTTCGACATATGGTTGAGGCATAGGGAATGACTTTCATTCTCTTTCTATCTTCTGCCGTTGTCGGGCTTTGAGTCTTACTCAATTTCAAACCTTGTAACACATGCAAGAACTCTTTCTTTGACTGTTCCATTTTGAACTACTTCAAAATCTTGTCAAGGTATGTACTCATTGAAAAAACTGTCAAGCGTCTTGATCTATCTCTATAGATCTTGATGCTCAATATGTAAGCAGCTTCACCGAGGTCTTTCTTTGAAAAACTCCTCTCAAAAACTGCTTTATGCTTTCCAGAAAATTCTACATTATTTTTGATCAACAATATGTCACTCACATATACTTATCAGAAATGCTGTAGTGCTCCCACTCACTTTCTTGTAAATACAGGCTTCACCGTAAGTCTGTATAAAACTATATGCTTTGATCAACTCATCAAAGCGTATATTCCAACTCTGAGATGCTTGCACCAGTCCATAGATGGATCACTGGAGCTTGCATATTTTGTTAGCACCTTTAGGATTGACAAAACCTTTTGGTTGCATCATATACAACTCTTCTTTAAGAAATCCATTAAGGAATGTAGTTTTGTTTATCCATTTTCCAGATTTCATAAAATGCGGCAATTGCCAACATGATTCGGACAGACTTAAGCATAGATACGGATGAGAAACTCTCATCGTAGTGAACACCTTGAACTTGTCGAAAACCTTTTGCGACAATTCTAGCTTTGTAGATAGTAACACTGCTATCAGCGTCCGTCTTCCTCTTGAAGATCCATTTAATCTCAATGGCTCACCAATCATCAGGCAAGTCAATCAAAGTCCATACTTTGTTCTTATACATGGATCCCATCTCAGATTTAATGGCCTCAAGCCATTTCGCGGAATCTGGGCTCATCATCACTTCCTCATAGTTCGTAGGTTCGTCATGGTCAAGTAACATGACCTTCAGAACAGGATTACCGTACCACTCTGGTGCGGATCTCACTCTGGTTGATCTACGAAGTTCTGTAGTAACTTGATCTGAAGTTTCATGATCATCATCGTTAACTTCCTCTCTTGTTGGTGTAGACATCACTGGAACTGATTTATGTGATGAACTATTTTCCAATTCGGGAGAAGGTACAATTACCTTATCAAGTTCCACTTTCCTCCCACTCACTTCTTTTGAGAGAAACTCCTTCTCTAGAAAGGATCCATTCTCAACAACGAATATCTTGCCTTCGGATCTGTGATAGAAGGTGTACCCAACAGTTTCTTTTGGGTATCCTATGAAGATTTACTTCTCCGATTTGGGTTCAAGCTTATCATGTTGAAACTTTTTCACATAAGCATCGCATTCCCAAACTTTAAGAAACGACAGCTTAGGTTTCTCGCCAAACCACAGTTCATACGGTGTCATCTCCACGGATTTAGATGGTGCCCTATTTAACGTGAATGTAGCTGTCTCTAATGCATAACCCCAAAACGATAGTGGTAGATCGGTAAGAGACATCATAGATCGCACTATATCTAATAAAGTACGGTTATGACGTTCGGACACACATTACACTGTGGTGTTCCAAGTGGCGTGAGTAGTGAAACTATTTCACATTGTTTTAACTGAAGGCCAAACTCGTAACTCAAATATTTTACTTCTGCGATCATATCGTAGAAACTTTTATTTTGTTACGATGATTCTCCACTTCACTCTGAAATTCTTTGAACTTTTCAAATGTTTCAGACTTGTGTTTCATCAAGTAGATATACTCATATCTGCTCAAATCATCTGTGAAGATCAGAAAATAATGATACCCGCCGCGAGCCTCAATATTCATTGGACCACATACATCAGTATGTATGATTTCCAACAAATCTGTTGCTCGCTCCATTGTTCCTGAGAACGGAGTCTTAGTCATCTTGCCCATGAGGCATGGTTCGCCAGCATCAACTGATTCATAATCAAGTGATTCCAAAAGCCCATCAGCATGGATTTTCTTCATGCACTTTACACCAATATAACCTAAACAGCAGTGCCACAAATAAGTTGCACTATCATTATTAACTTTGCATGTTTTGGCTTCAATATTATGAAAATGTGTATCACCACGATCGAGATCCAACAAACCATTTTCATTGGGTGTATTACCATAGAAGGTTTTATTCATGTAAACAGAACAACAATTATTCTCTAACTTACATGAATAACCGTATTGCAATAAACATGATCCAATCATATTCATGCTTAACGCAAACACTAAATAACATTTATTTTAGGCTTAACACTAATCCCGAAAGTATAGGGAGTGTGCGATGATGATCATATCAATCTTGGAACCATTTCCAATACACATCGTCACTTCACCCTTAACTAGTCTCTGTTCATTCTGCAACTCCCGTTTCGAGTTACTATTCTTAGCAACTGAACTAGTATCAAATACTGAGGGGTTGCTATAAACACTAGTAAAGTACACATCAATAACATGTATATCAAATATACCTATGTTCACTTTGCCATCCTTCTTATCCGCCAATTACTTGGGGTAGTTCCGCTTCCAGTGACCAGTCCCTTTACAGTAGAAGCACTCAGTTTCAGGCTTAGTTCCAGACTTGTTTTTTTCACTTGAGCAGCAACTTGCTTGCCATTCTTCTTGAAGTTCCCCCTCTGTCCCTTTACTTGAAACTTGTGATTTTGTTTACCATCAACACTTGATGCTTTTCTTGATTTCTACCTTCGTCGATTTCAGCATCACGAAGAGCTTGGGAATCGTTTCTGTTATCCCTTGCATATTATAGTTCATCATGAAGTTCTACTAACTTGGTGATGGTGACTAGAGAATTCTGTCAATCATTATTTTATCTGGAAGATTAACTCCCACTTGATTCAAGCTATTGTAGTACCCAGACAATCTGAGCACATGCTCACTGCTTGAGCTATTCTCCTCCTTCTTTTAGCTATGGAACTTGTTGGAGACTTCATATCTCTCAACTCGGGTATTTGCTTGAAATATTAACTTCAACTCCTGGAACATCTCATATGGCCCATGACATTCAAAATGTCTTTGAAGTCCCGATTCTAAGCCGTTTAAGCATGGTGCACTAAACTATCAAGTAGTCATCATATTGAGCTAGCCAAACGTTCATAACATCTGCATCTTCTCTTGCAATAGGTTTGTCACCTAGCAGTGCATCAAGGACATAATTCTTCTGTGCAGCAATGAGGATAAAACTGAGATGACGGATCCAATCCGCATCATTGCTACTAACATCTTTCAACTTAGTTTTCTCTAGGAACATATCAAAAATAAAACAGGGGAGCTAAACGCGAGCTATTGATCTACAACATAGATATGCTAATAGTACCAGGACTAAGTTCATGATAAATTTAAGTTCAATTAATCATATTACTTAAGAACTCCCACTTAAATAGACATCCCTCTAATCCTCTAAGTGATCACGTGATCCATATCAACTAAACCATGTCCGATCATCATGTGAGATGGAGTAGTTTCAATGGTGAACATCACTATGTTGATCATATCTACTATATGATTCACGCTCGACCTTTTGGTCTCAGTGTTCCGAGGCCATATCTGTTATATGCTAGGCTCGTCAAGTTTAACCTGAGTATTCCGCGTGTGCAACTGTTTTGCACCCGTTGTATTTGAACGTAGAGCCTATCACACCCGATCATCACGTGGTGTCTCAGCACGAAGAACTTTCGCAACGGTGCATACTCAGGGAGAACACTTGTACCTTGATAATTAGTGAGAGATCATCTTATAAAGCTACCGTCGAACTAAGCAAAATAAGATGTATAAAAGATAAACATCACATGCAATCATAATATGTGACATGATATGGCCATCATCATCTTGTGCCTTTGATCTCCATCTCCAAAGCATCGTCATGATTTCCATCGTCACCGGCATGACACCATGATCTCCATCATCTTGATCTATATCAATGTGTCATCACATGGTCGTCTCGCCAACTATTTCTCTTGCAATTATTGCTATCGCATAGCGATAAAGTAAAGCAATTATTTGGCGCTTGCATCTTATGCAATAAAGAGACAACCATAAGGCTTCTGCCAGTTGCTGATAACTTCAACAAAACATGATCATCTTATACAACAACTTATATCTCATCACGTCTTGACCATATCACATCACAACATGCCCTACAAAAACAAGTTAGACGTCCTCTACTTTGTTGTTGCAAGTTTTACGTGGCTGCTACGGGCTGAGCAAGAACCGTTCTTACCTACGCATGAAAACCACAATGATAGTTTGTCAAGTTAGTGCTGTTTTAACCTTCTCAAGGACCGGGAGTAGCCACACTCGGTTCAACTAAACTTGGAGAAACTGACACCCGCTAGTCACCTGTGTGCATAGCACGGCGGTAAAACTAGTCTCGCGTAAGCGTACGCGTAATGTCGGTCTGGGCCGCTTCATCCAACAATACCGCCGAACCAAAGTGTGACATGCTGGTAAGCAGTATGACTTATATCGCCCACAACTCACTTGTGTTCTACTCGTGCATATGACATCTACGCATAAAACCTGGCTCGGATGCCACTGTTGGGGAACGTAGTAATTTCAAAATTTTCCTACGCACACGCAAGATCATGGTGATGCATATCAACGAGAGGGGAGAGTGTGTCCACGTATCCTCGTAGACCGAAAGCGGAAGCGTTAGCACAATGCGGTTGTTATAGTCGTACGTCTTCACGATCCGACCGATCAAGTACCGAACGCACGTCACCTCCGAGTTCTGCACACGTTCAACTCGATGACGTCCCTCGAACTCCAATCTAGCCAAGTGTTGAGGGAGAGTTTCGTCAGCACGACGGTGTGGTGACGATGATGATTGTCGGTGTCAAAACCGGCGGATCTCGGGTAGGGGGTCCCGAACTAGGCGTCTAGGCCGGATGGTAACAGGAGGCAGGGGACACGATGTTTTACCCAGGTTCGGGCCCTCTTGATGGAGGTAAAACCCTACGTCCTGCTTGATTAATATTGATGATATGGGTAGTACAAGAGTAGATCTACCACGAGATCAGAGAGGCTAAAACCTAGAAGCTAGCCTATGGTATGATTGTATGTTGTGATTGTTGTCCTACGGACTAAAACCCTTCGGTTTATATAGACACCGGAGAGGGTTAGGGTTACACAAGGTCGGTTACAAAGGAGGAGATATCCATATCCGTATTGCCTAGCTTTCCTTCCACGCCAAGTAGAGTCCCATCAGGACACGAGACGAAGTCTTCAATCTTGTATCTTCATAGTCTGACAGTCCGCCCAATGGAGATAGTCCGGCTGTCCGGAGACCCCCCAATCCAGGACTCCCTCAGTAGCCCCTGAACCAGGCTTCAATGACAATGAGTCCGGCGCGCAATATTGTCTTCGGCATTGCAAGACGGGTTCCTTCTCCGAATACATCACAAAAGAATTTGAATACGAGGATAGTGTCCAACCCTGCAAAATAAGTTCCACATTCCAACGTAGAGAGAATAATATTTCCGCAGATCTAATTTGCTGGCTTGTTTTGGCAGCATGACGTTACGTCATGGCCTGGTGATTATTCGAACCGTTTCTTTTAACCACCCCCGCACATAACGCGAGGCAGTTTTTCGACACGTCTTGTCAAAGCAGAGACCGTGTCCCCTTATTACGGGATTCTCATCAATACAGGCATGGGTAACCCAACCGCGCCATCAATTGCGGCACTTGGGGGATAAGCAAGTTTTACCAGGCAAGTGGGGACGCTTAGTTTCGTCCTCCCATATAAAGGGATAAGGATTCACCTTTCTATCCACGCCTTCTTCCTCCTTTGCTCATCCGTTTTCGCACACTCGAGCTCTAGCACCCAAGTCCACACTTCCACCTCAACCTTCTCCAACCATGTCCGGAGCGGGAGGCAAGTGGATGGCCTCCTCCGTCACGGAGGGAGACATCAAGAAACTGAGGAGAGCCGGATACCTGCCCGAC
This sequence comes from Triticum urartu, assembly GCF_003073215.2. Taxonomy (NCBI): domain Eukaryota; kingdom Viridiplantae; phylum Streptophyta; class Magnoliopsida; order Poales; family Poaceae; genus Triticum; species Triticum urartu. The sequence continues at coordinate 122,371,536 of NC_053022.1, forward strand.
GACATCGCGCACCGGCTCCCAGATGAGGGGCAGCTCATCCCCACCCCCAGGCCCCATGAGAGGGTAGTATTCCTCACCCATTTCCTCCGTGGACTGGGATTGCCTCTCCATCCATTTGCCCGGGGGCTCATGTTCTATTACGGCCTGGATTTCCACGATCTGGCCCCGAACTTCGTCCTCAACATCTCGGCGTTTATCATCGTTTGCGAGGCCTTCCTCCGCATCAAGCCCCACTTCGGCTTATGGCCGAAGACCTTCAATGTCAAGCCAAAGGTGGTGGGCTTATCGTCGTGTGAGAGTTGGACATTCATGAATGGAATTGCAGGGCTATTCTTAAAGAGCATCTGCTTATTCTTTTGAGGAACCAAAAGATTTATTGGAAACAAAGAGGAAAAATCAAGGGGGTGAAGTTTGGAGATGAGAACACAAAGTTTTTCCACACTAAAGCCTCAATTAATTACAGGCATAATCATATTGCTGTGCTCCAAAATGATGACCAAGTTGAAATATCTGATCATGCTGGGAAAGCTGCAATTCTTTTAGACACTTACAAAAAAAGAATGGGCACATCCCAAAATACCTCAATGCATTTTGATTTGGCTTCCTTGTTTGGGCAGAGACAACACTCAGATATCTTTGATAATCTTGAACTGCCTTTTACTGAAGAGAAAATTGATGATGTGGTCAAAAACCTTCCAACAGACAAATCACCAGGCCCAGATGGTTTCAACAATGAATTTCTCAGGTCTTGCTGGGACATTATTAAGGGAGATATGCTCAAATTCATATATGATTTCCATGCAGGGCAAATTTCTCTTGAGAGCTTAAATACTTCATACATTACTCTCATTCCTAAGGGAAGTACTCCCTTGACAGCAAATGATTTTAGACCAATCTCTCTATTAAACTGCTGTCTGAAGATTATCACTAAACTGCTGGCTAATAGGTTGCAGAAAGTGATTCTTAAGTTGGTACATATCAACCAATATGGTTTTCTGAAGGAAATATCAATACATGATTGTTTGGGCTGGGCATATGAATATCTACACCAATGTCATAAGTCTAAAGATGAGATAATTGTTCTTAAACTGGACTTTGAAAAGGCTTTTGACACAATTGAGCACCAGGCAATGCTGGATATTTTAAAGGCCAAAGGTTTTGGGGACAGATGGATTTCATGGATCAAAATGCTCTTCACCTCTACCTCATCTGCTATCTTGCTAAATGGTGTCCCTGGAAAAAAGTTTTATTGCCTTAGAGGTGTGAGGCAGGGGGACCCTCTATCACCTCTTCTGTTTGTGCTTGCTGCTGATCTCCTTCAGTCAGTTCTCAACAAGGCAATGCACATGGGATTGTTATCTGCTCCCCTTCAAGTGGAGTCATGCCCTGATTTTCCAATTGTCCAGTATGCAAATGACACCCTGGTTATTCTACAAGCAGATGCAAAGCAAATACATTGTCTTAAAGCCCTCCTCAATACTTTTGCAGCTGCCACTGGACTTAAGGTAAACTACAAAAAATCTAGTATGATTCCAATAAATGTGCCAGAAGAAAAGATGGAGATTTTGGTAAATACTTTTCATTGCAAGAAGGAATCTTTTCCAATCCAGTATTTGGGAACACCTTTAGGCCTTCATAAGCCTACTGTTGAGCAATGTTTTCCTCTTGTCACAAGACTGCAAAAGAAACTTATGGGTTTGTCCTCATTTATGACAATGGCTGGAAGATTGTTGTTGGTGAAATCTGTCCTCAATTCTTTGTTGATCTATCTCATGGGCTTCCTTGATGTGCCAGTCACAATCAAAACCCAGGACATAAAGTACTTGAGACACTGCCTGTGGAGAGGACCTGATCTGGAGGACCACAGACCTGCCATGGTGGCATGGAGCACTCTATGTAGACCCAAAAATCAAGGAGGATTGGGTGTCATGGATATCTTTATCTAGAATAAAGCTCTGCTGCTTAAGAATCTGCACAAGTTCTATAACAGACACAATACCCCCTGGGTAAACTTGATCTGGGAATCATATTACAACAATGATACACTACCTGGTAATAACTGGATTGGATCATTTTGGTGGAAGGCAAATCTTAAGCTCATTGATAACTATAAGTCCTTGGCCAGATGCAACATAGGTGATGGCAAGAGTGCCTTTTTTGGGACTGATCTGTGGCACTCTAATTTTCTGCAAGACATGTTCCCCCATTTATTCTCTTTTGTGAAGAACAAGAATGATACTGTCCACAGCATTCTCCAAGTAGAATACTTAGAGGATCTATTCCACCTACCCCTGACTGTGCAAGCTTTCCAGGAATTTGAGGCTATGGAAGACATTTGTATTGATCTAAGGGCTTCTAATACACTAGATTGCACTGACACTTGGAGCTACATTTGGGGAAATGAGCACTTCTCAGTGGCTAAGGCCTACAAAGTCATGATGGGAGTCAAAATTGTGCCACAACAGTTCAACTAGATCTGGAATTCCTATTGTCAACCAAAACACAAGGTGTTTTTTTGGAGATTGCTGCATGATAGGCTCAATACCAGAAACCTTTTGAGAAGGAAAACTTTCCATTTGGCCAACTACAAATGTGCTGTCAATAATTGTCCACAGGAAGAAACTCTTCACCATCTTTTCTGGACCTGTCCTTTTGCAGCTCAATGTTGGGACTTGATTTGTCCTTCAAGACAGGCAAATGTTTCAACCCTGGAATCTTTTCTTGATCTAGAACAGAAGCTACATGTACCATTTTTCATGGAAATAATCATCCTTGCTTCCTGGGCTATTTGGATCTCAAGGAACAATTTGATCTTCCAAGCAGTACAACCTAGCATTCAGAGGTGGAAAGCTATTTTCCTGGAGGAGCTCAATCTTCTAAGATTTAGAATTAAGAAGAGTTATGCTGTAGTTTATTGTTCCTGGCTTGACAATCTTGTGCTGTAATTCTAGACCATAGTTTTTTCTTTTTGTTGCTTTGCTCTTTGGCTTATCTCAAGCCTTTTGTATAGTGGAACCTTTGTTGTTTATGTTTTTAATTAATTAAAAAATTGCAGTGGGGTTTTGCCCTACTGTGTACAGTCAAAAAAGGTGGTGGGCGGCCGCCAGGCGGAGTGCGGAGGCGCTATGGTGGGCAAGATGCCCAACATAACATGGCTCGAGGGCTCCTTTGTGGAAACCATAAAGGGGTGGCAATCGGGGTGGTTCTATGTCACCGAGCCGCGCGACCCTGCATGGGCAGCGGCCCCGGAGTTCCGATCTGGCATCCCCACGCGGATCACCTCCTGGAAAGAGAAGGGCCTGTCCTGGGGTAGTTTGAAAGAGCTGACCGGACTTCAAACATGTATTAAAAACATGGTGGATAAGAAGCTCAAGCTTGTCAACATAGTCCAAGTTATGCTCATCCGCCGGATACTCCCGTGCCAACAACGGGAGTTCAACTTGTGGGAGTTCAATCCGGCGCAGCACCGAACTCTGAACAAGCTCTTCGACACGACTCATGAAGACGCCTGGAGGGTGCTGTTCAAAAGTGCTGAGGTCCCCCCCTATTATGGAGGATCGCGGATTTAGCGCGAAGTGCCAAGCCAGTGCGGTAAGCTGCTTTACCTTTCACAGGATACTTATTTTTTCATATAGATTGACTCTATGCGGGATCTAAACTCCCGTACCTTTGACAGGACTGGCAGAAGATGGCCGGACAGATCGACTGTCCGGCTCCCTTGCCCGAAGGCCCCGCCGACCCTCTTCTGGCGAAAATGTTGACTCCGGCCCCTTATACGGTGCTGGAGAAGACCAAGAAGGCCAAGGGAACTCGAAAGAGTTCCCGACGCCAGGCGTCGTCGGACTCACCGTCCGATGACTCTGCGGCGCACTCTTCCCCCGAAGACGAGGAAGAAGAAGAAGAAGATGCTCCCCCACCGATTGGGAGAGACAGGAAAAGGAAGGCCGCCCAACTGGAGGGGCCGAAGGGTCCAATAAGGGAAGGACTCTCCTTCCGGACAGCTCCACCGCCGCCGATGAAGGCAAAGACGAGTGGTTGCCCAGGGCCAAGCCCCCAGGGAGATCGTAAGTATTCGGATACCAAAGTAACCCATAGGATTCCTTTGTCGCACTGCTTTCCCTAACGCCGAACACAATTATGCAGGCCGCCCGAGCCAGTATCGATGTATCATCGGACGGCTCCTTGGGCTTGTCGGACATGGATAGCGATCCAGTCCTGACCGCCACCTCCCCTCATCCTGCCGACGACGCCGAGGTGTTGTCTCAAGAGGCACTGGATCAAGGGGAGACAGTTCCGGAGGCGCCTCAAGGCGACCTTCCGGACTCTGGGAGCCGAGGGGACGGGGCCCCTGAGAGCTCCGAGTTTGGCCCTCAGCCGAACACCGCGCCGGACCCTCCAGTGGTTCCGGGCTCGGGCAGGCGGCCTCCTTCTAAAAGGGGCAAGACGCCTGTGCCGGTGACCTCTGTCCATCCAGAGGCGCCGGACAATCTGCTGGAAGTGCTTCGCAGCACTTCCATCGACGAGGAGCACCGCACTATCATGAGTGCGGTGATCTAGAAGGTTCAGTCCGCCAAGAGCGGATTGACTGAAGCCTGTGCCAGCCTTCTAACAGGCTTTGAGGTAAGTGTTTTAAAATGTAGTAGAAATATTACCGCATAGACAGTAGCCCCTGATGCTTTGTTCGGTGTTCACAAAGAAAAGCTGAACAGAGGATCAAATAATATCGCAGGAGTCTAATATAAGTATGTCAATATGTGTATGCAGGCTTCGCTGCTGGCGTCCGCCGCACTGACTACGGAGGTCGCCGTACTGAAGCAGGACCTCGAGGGGTCCAGGAAGGAGCTCGGCCTTGTCAAGAGGCAGCTCGAGGAGAACAAGGGTAAGTAATACCATGTCTATATAAATGTATATATAAAAAAGGACGCGATTGCAAAATGACAGGATTATTGTATGTTTGCCAGGGGCCATGACCGAGGTGGCGACCCTGAAGCAAGCGCTAACCAAGGCCGAAGATAAAGCAGCCAAGGAGCGCACCGAGCGAGAGAAGCACGAGGCTCGAGTGGGCGAGGTGCAACAAGAGCTCCAGGCTCTCGTGGCGAAGCACGAGGCATTCGAGCTTGACTCAAAGACGCGGGAGTCTGAGCTTGCCGCGGCCCTCGAAAGTGTAAAAAGTGCCAAGGCCGAAGCCCAAAAGGCCCTCCAAGAGATCGATGTGATGAAGAAGATAGCGGCGGGTAAGGCTTTCTATATGCAAAGCAAGCATGTAAAAGTAGATTACCGATTACTTACCCAGATCCGGAGCTCTTCAGGAGCATTCGCAGATTTGCCCCGCAGTGTGTCCGATGCCGCACAATTTTACCAGGCCGAGGACGGAAGCTCGACGGAGAAGCTGTTCTGGTCTCAGTATGCTGAGGCTGAACATCCGGTGCCAATGAGCGACCAGCTGAAGCAGATGGTCGAGCTACATAAGGCGGCCGATCAGGCCATGAAGAGCTTTATAGTCCGGCTGTGGCCTGGCGACGCCCTTCCGAACAGCTTCTTCGGCCTGGTGAGGCGTCTTGTGGATGCCTGCCCGTGGCTGGAGGTCGTCAAGCGATCTGTCTGCATTGAAGGTGCACGTCGGGCTTTCGCCCGTGTGAAATTGCAGTGGGTCAAGATAGACGCCGTGAAGCTAATCAAGGAGGGGCCGCCAGAGGGCAAGGAGCACCGCCACCCCGAGATGTACTACGAGGGTGTTCTGCCGGGTGCCCGTCTTATCACGGACGAGTGTTCAAAAGATGTAATATTTGAGTAAACTTGCTCGTTTTATCCTGTATTTATGAGAACTTGTTTCATATGCGCTATGCAACGCTTGTTTGAATTTAAAATATTACCTTCTGTTTGGCTGTTTATCCAATCTGAGAGAGGCTAGTCCTCGGCTTCTGCCCCCATGCCACGAGTGCTGGGGTGTTCGGGATAAACCTGAGCACTCTTGTTCCCATATTTGGGTCCTTCGAGGGAGGTGCTCAGCACAACGAATAAGGCAACCGGACTAATAATGCTTTATCACTCTCACTTAGCCATAGAATTCTATAATTTGAAATTTCGGCGAAGCCCCTGGTATTCGGAAGGCTGAATTAGGGGCGCGATACACGCCTGTAAGCCGGATAGGGCCGACCCCTCGCCCTAAGCGGCATAAGTCTTTAGGGACTCAAAAAACCTCGCCGAACAGCGACCAATCTCTCGCTTATCATGACAGTCAGTTTTAGCTTTCTCTACTGAGGTGCTAAGCCCGGCAGAACCGGGGCACAATCGCAGTAGTTCTCCTAGCGCTACCTTAGCCGATAGAGAGGAACGTAAGGTACCAAAAGATAGGAGCCGGGCAAACCCAACATTTGACCAAAGACATGATTCGGAGCTGATGCATATAATGCTATAAGTTCGGGGTGCCGCACTTCTGAAAGTGTTCGGACTTTTCACACCACATTGTGGGGTACGTAAGCCCCTGGTGTATTGGCCGTACCATAGTGTACGGTTGCAAGGCGTCATTAATGAACACACACACACACACACATATATATATAACAAGAATGCAATAATAGTCGTAATGTCATGCATTGTTTATTAAAAAACTGCGTTAAAGCAGAGTGATACAGATAGTGCGATAAGCAAAGAGTAGGACTAAGTCCCTTCCAAAGGCAAGCTAAGGAATGATATTAAATTGAATATTTCACTCATTACTGTAATCAACCTGGGAATTCTGTGGTATGGCGTAGCTGTCTGCCTCCTTGGTTGCTGCATCATGTGTTCAGCAATAGTGCTGCCGGACAGTGTTTCCAGAGATTAAGGTCCTGAAAAGAAAAAAAAGGAAAATAACCAAACGGGAAGCCCCTAGTGCGGTTTCGGCCGCGTTTTGGGGCGTGCCGCAGTTGTGTCCCCCTCCCCACCTATGCCCATGGTATTTTTAAGGCGTAATTATGTACGCGTGGCATGAGTTTCGCCGCTGGGCTGGGATTGGGGTGGCCGCCGTATTGCTACGCGAGCTCAGATCGCGCCAGGCGGTCTATTTGCCGATTTCCCCGAGCGCGCTTGAAGGTGTCCAGGCTATGAAGCGCCGAACTGGTTGATTGCCTTGAGAGGCTGCTTTGCGTTTCTGTTGCGAGGGTTGCGGTGTGCTCCTCTATTCAGAGAGAGTGCTCTATGTTTCCATTGACTGTAATAACTCCGCGAGGTCCTAGCATCTTGAGCTTGAGGTATGCATAATGCGGTACCGCATTGAATCTAGCAAATGTGGTTCGCCCGAGCAGCGCGTGATAACCACTGCGGAACGGGACTATATCGAAGATTAACTCTTCGCTTTGGAAGTTATCTGGGGATCCGAAGACCACTTCCAGTGTAATTGAGCATGTGCAATGGGCCTCTACACCTGGAATGACGCCCTTAAAGGTCGTTTTGGTGGGTTTGATCCTTGAGGGGTCTATACCCATTTTGCGCACTGTGTCCTGATAAAGAAGGTTCAGGCTGCTGCCGCTGTCCATAAGGACTCAAGTGAGGTGAAATCCGTCGATGATTGGGTCTAGGACCAGTGTGGCGAATCCGCCATGACGGATACTAGTGGGGTGGTCCCTGCGATCGAAGGTGATCGGACAGGAGGACCAAGGGTTGAACTTTGGGGCGACTGGATCCAACGCATATACGTCCCTGAGCGCACGCTTCCGCTCCCTCTTGGGGATGTGGGTTGCGTATATCATGTTCACCGTCCGCACTTGCGGGGGAAACCTCTTCTGTCCTCCAGTGTGCGGCTACCGGGGCTCCTCCTCGTCATCGCTATGCGGCCCCTTGTCCTTGTTTTCGGCAATTAACTTGCCGGCCTGCTTGAACACCCAACAATCCTTGTTGGTGTGATTGGCTGGCTTGTCTGGGGTGCCGTGTATTTGACACGAGCGATCGAGTATACGGTCCAAGCTGGACGGACCCAGCGTACTTTGTTTGAATGGCTTTTTCCGCTGACCGGGTTTAGAGCCTTTGAATCCGGCATTGACTGCCGTATCCTCAGTATTTTTGCTGTTAATGCGGTGCTTATGCTTGTTGCGACGTGACCTTCTGTTGCCGTCCTTGGTATCTGAGGTACCATGGTTCTTTGATATGTTATTACTGCGAGCCAGCCAACTGTCTTCTCCTGCACAAAAGCGGGTCATGAGCGTCGTGAGAGCTGCCATAGATTTCGGCTTTTCTTGACCAAGGTGCCGGGCTAGCCACTCATCTCAGATGTTGTGCTTGAAAGCCGCTAAGGCCTCCACATCCGGACAGTTGATGATTTGATTTTTCTTTGTAAGGATCCGAGTCCAGAATTGCCTGGCCGACTCTTCTGGCTGCTGAATTATGTGGCTCAAATCATCGGCGTCTGGTGGTTGCACATAAGTGCCCTGAAAGTTGTCGAGGAATGTGGCTTCCAGATCTTCCCAACATCTAATGGAGTCTGCTGGCAAGTTGTTAAGCCAATGCCGCGCTGGTCCTTTGAGCTTTAGTGGGAGGTATTTGATGGCATGTAAGTCATCCTCGTGGGCCACGTGGATGTGGAGGAGGAAGTCCTCAATCCATACTGCGGGATCTGTTGTGCCATCGTATGATTCAATATTTACAGGTTTGAAACCTTCTGGGAATTGATGTTCCATTACTTCGTCTGTGAAGCATAAGGGGTGTGCGGCGCCTCTGTATTGGGCTATATCTCGACGCAGCTCGAATGGGTCTTGCTCGCTGTGTTCGGCCCGGCCGGATTTTCTTTTACTGTATCCGGCGTGACGTTTGTCGTCTCGCAGAGTGGTGCGCCCTCGTGATCCGTAGATCAATCTTTAATGCTTTGCCTTGTCCTCCAATATGTCTCGCAGGTCTGGCGTATCTCCCCATGCCTTTTTATTTGAATGGCGTTGGGGTGGAGGCTCAGATTTTGGATGGAATGCCTCTCTATCGCGGCCACGAGGTGGCCGATCAGCCGTATCATACGCTTCTTCCTCCAGTCGGGGTAGTAACCTGCACCTTGGGTAACTCTTGGAGGGGCGCTCGAGTTTATATTCCTCGGCCGCGAGGACTTCAGTCCATTTGTCAGCTAGCAGATCTTGATCAGCTTGAAGCTGCTGCTGCTTTTTCTTCAGGCTATTTGCCGTGGCCATAAGCCGGCACTTGAAGCGCTCTTGTTCGACGGGATCCTCTGGGACGGCGAATTCATCGTCGCCGAGGCTTGCCTCGTCTTCGGAGGGGGGGATGTAATTGTCATCCTCCTCCTCTCCGTCTGCCGCTCTCTCAGGAGAGCTGGCTCCTTCATTCTCCTGCTCTAAATCTTGCTGGAGGGGATTGTTGTTGTCTTCGGCACTATCCGGAGTGTTATTATCTCCTGTGCTGGTATCACCACTTTTTCTTTGGCGGGACTTAGAGCGGCGCCGCTGACGTCGGTGCTTGGGTTGCTTCTTGGAGGGGTCATCCTCCGCTATCCCGTCGCCATTGCCTTCTTTGGGTGTATCCACCATGTATATGTCATATGATGAGGTGGCTTTCCAGTGCCCTATAGGTGCTGGTTCATGTTCATCTCCTACATCGTCGTCCATACCGTCGATGTCTTCGGAGTCGAAGTCGAGCATGTCGGTTAAATCATCGACAGTGGCTACGAAGTGGGTGGTGGGTGGGCGTCGAATTTCTTCGTCGTCCGCATCCCAATCCTGTTGGCCATAATCCGGCCAGGGCTCTCCCGACAAAGAGAGAGACCTTAGTGAATTCAGAATGTCGCCGAAGGGCGAGTGCTGAAAGATATCCGCGGCGGTGAATTCCATGATCGGCGCCCAATCGGATTCGATTGGCAGGGGCCTGGGCGGTTCGGAGTCAGAAAAAGAGTCCGTCACCTTGGAGTCACGGACTGCGCAGAGGATTATGCTGGTGTTCGGCTCGATCTCCATTGAGACTACAGCCCCTGAGGCGGTGTCTAACCACCCGTCCTCGATTGGCGCAGTTGGCTCCGAACTAAGGGTCGGAGCTGATGCGGGCGCGGCCTCTGGGGTACTGTTTGGCGGCAGAGCTACGTCATACCCATCGCGACAGTGCGGCACGCCCGGCTGTGGCTCGAATCCGTCGAAGATCAAGTCTCCGCAGATGTCGGCCGTGTAGTTCAAACTTCCAAATCTGACCTGATGGCCAGGGGCGTAGTTTTCAATCTGCTCCAGATGGCCAAGCGAATTAGCCCGCGGTGCAAAGCCGCCAAATACGAAGATCTGTCTGGGGAGAAAAGTCTCACCCTGGACCGCATCGCTATCGATGATAGTAGGATCCATCAACCCTAACGGCGGTGACACAGTGGAACTCTCAATGAAAGCACCAATGTCGGTGTCAAAACCGGCGGATCTCGGGTAGGGGGTCCCGAACTGTGCGTCTAGGCCGGATGGTAACAGGAGGCAGGGGACACGATGTTTTACCCAGGTTCGGGCCCTCTTGATGGAGGTAAAACCCTACGTCCTGCTTGATTAATATTGATGATATGGGTAGTTCAAGAGTAGATCTACCACGAGATCGGACAGGCTAAACCCTAGAAGCTAGCCTATGGTATGATTGTATGCTGTGATCGTTGTCCTACGGACTAAAACCCTTCGGTTATATAGACACCGGAGAGCGTTAGGGTTACACAAGGTCGGTTACAAAGGAGGAGATATCCATATCCGTATTGCCTAGCTTGCCTTCCATGCCAAGTAGAGTCCCATCCGGACACGAGACGAAGTCTTCAATCTTGTATCTTCATAGTCCGGCTGTCCGGAGACCCCCCAAACCAGGACTCCCTCAATGATGTTCTACCGACGCAGGGCTTCGCCTAAGCACCGCTACGATATGATCGAGGTGGATTATGGTGGAGAGGGGCACCGCACACGGCTAAGAGATCAAGAGATCAATTGTTGTGTATTTGGGGTGCCCCCTGCCCCCGTATATAAAGGAGTGGAGGAGGGGGAGGGCCGGCCCTCTCTATGGCATGCCCTAGGGGAGTCCTACTCTCACCGGGAGTAGGATTCCTCCTTTCCTAGTAGAACTAGGAGCCCTTCCAAGTAGTAGGAGTAGGAGGAAAGGAAAGGGAAGGGAAAAGGAGAAGGAAGGAAGAGGGCGCCCCCCTCCCTAGTCCAATTCGGACCAGACCATGGGGAGGGGTGCGGCCACCCTTTGAGGCCTTCCTCTCCTTTCCCGTATGGCCCATTAAGGCCCAATACGAATTCCCGTAACTCCCCGGTACTCCCGAAAATACCTGAATCACTCGGAACCTTTCCGATGTCCGAATATAGTCGTCCAATATATCGATCTTTATGTCTCAACCATTTCGAGACTCCTCGTCATGTCCCCGATCTCATCCGGGACTCCGTACTCCTTCGGTACATCAAAACACATAAACTCATAATATAACCGTCATCGAACTTTAAGCATGCGGACCCTACTGGTTCGAGAATTATATAGACATGACCGAGACACGTCTCCGGTCAATAACCAATAGCGGAACCTGGATGCTCATATTGGCTCCCACATATTCTACGAAGATCTTTTATCGGTCAAACCGCATAACAACATACGTTGTTCCCTTTGTCATCAATATGTTACTTGCCCAAGATTCGATCGTCGGTATCTCAATACCTAGTTCAATCTCGTTACTGGCAAGTCTCTTTACTCGTTCCGTAATACATCATTCTGCAACTAACTCATTAGTTGCAATGCTTGCAAGGCTTTAAGTGATGTGTATTACCGAGTGGGCCCAGAGATACCTCTCCGACAATCGGAGTGACAAATCCTAATCTCGAAATACGCCAACCCAACAAGTACCTTTGGAGACACCTGTAGAGCACCTTTATAACCACCCAGTTACGTTGTGACGTTTGGTAGCACATAAAGTGTTCCTCTGGTAAATGGGAGTTGCATAATCTCATAGTCTTAGGAACATGTATAAGTCATGAAGAAAGCAATAGCAACAAACTAAATGAACAAGTGCTAAGCTAACGGAATGGGTCAAGTAAATCACATCATTCTCCTAATGATGTGATCCCGTTAATCAAATGACAACTCATGTCTATGGTTAGGAAACATAACCTCTTTGATCAATGAGCTAGTCAAGTAGAGGCATGCTAGTGACACTCTGTTTGTCTATGTATTCACACATGTATTATGTTTCCGGTTAATACAATTCTAGCATGAATAATAAACATTTATCATGATATAAGGAAATAAATAATAACTTTATTATTGCCTCTAGGGCATATTTCCTTCACACTGCACACACCTGGTTTAATTGACCTATGTGTGATGTCATGCACATGGTTCGATTAAATAAATTATGTGCGGTGACTTACCACATCGAACATGACTTGACCGAACAAACTTTGTGTTATAGTATGCACAATCTGGGTTTGAATAAAATATGTGCAATAATATTCACACAATTCTACTCCTTAAATGGCGTGGGATATCATTCAAGCGATTTTCTAAGAAACATGTGTGAGCGATGTAGGTACCAACCCACATGGGAGGATAACAAAAATTGTGAGTATAAGCATCGTCTCCCTGTTTTCTCCAGCGTGTTTTACCCAGTTTCCAACTGGTAGGCCCACCAATGTGCCTCCTTGTCGCATAGTTGTCACCGATTGCCATGCGTAGGCACTAGACTAAGCCCCTCCGTCCCCACATAATCACCGAGGCTTATGACCCAAGCATGCTGGGAGGGCTGGACTACCAGTAAAGGCCAAAGCCCCTTGCTATATATCCTTAGTGGCTTGTGACGCCGAGTCACTCTCATCCTCCTAGATAGTCGTCTCCACAGAACACCCAATGCCTCCGCCACACCAAAATCCATTGGACTGCAAGAGGGAATGATATATGCGCATGGTGCCACAACTGCGGGTGTGCCACACAAGCTCTATGCATGGACAGTAAGCCCTACCGGTGCACCGAGGTACCTTCGCTAGTCGCATCGAACTAGATACCGTTGATAGGGCGACGACCTCTACCCTTGCCGACATGGTGGTCATGGCCGCAGTCATGCTACTATCAATAATGACCTCGATGATGCCGCTCGATTTGAGTGGGAGATTCAGTTGTCTACTGGCCGGTTCATCGCACACAAGTGATATCATGTGTACCTCCACGCAAAGGAGGAATACTGCATGTGGATGGTGTTGATGTAGTCTGTCGACGACACTAAAGGTTCCATCATCAGCGTGGAGGCCTATCGCGAGGAGGGTCGATGCGGGGAGTACCATCACCAGGAGGCTCATATATCCGCGGCGGAGAGACAACAACGAATTTGATAGGAGTACTAATGGGCCCGACGCATAAGACTTCGAGTGGAAGCCTAAGCAGTCGTCGCACTTGTCACAACAACTGGTGTGTCGTCAACGTCTCCAACTCCTCTACCTTCGCTGCCTGAGCCCACAACCATGTGGCGACAGTGGCGCGGTATGCCATATATGTAAGCATGATGTCTAATATGCAACTTTATTCTTGTAGACACGTGTTGGACCTCCAAGCGCAGAGTTTTTTAGGACAGTAGCAATTTTCCCTCAAGTGGATGACCTAAGGTTTATCAATCTGTGAGAAGTGTAGGATGAAGATGGTCTCTCTCAAACGACCTTGCAACCAAATACAAGCAATCTCTTGTGTCCCTAACACCCAATATAATGGCAAATTGTATAGGTGCACTAGTTCGACGAAGAGATGGTGATAAAAGTGTAATATGGATGGTAGAAGTATGTTTTTATAATCTGAATAAATAAAAACAGCAAGGTAGAAAATAGTAAATGGGCACAAAAACGGTGTTGCAATGCTTAAAAACAAGGCCTAGGGTTCGTACTTTTGCTAGTGCAATCTCCCAACAGTGCTAACATAGCCGGATCATATGATTATCCCTCAAATTACAGCAAAGAATCACTCCCGAGTTCCTATTAGCGAAGAACAAAAGGTATGAATTGTTTGTAGGGTGCAAAAGCCACCTCAAAGCTATTCTTTCCTATCGATCTATTCAAGAGTTCGTACTAAAATAACACAAAGCTATTGTTTCCGTTCGATCTATCCTAGAGTTCGTACTAGAATAACACTAAAGCATATTCATATTCATAATACTCAATCCACACAAAGAACTATAAAGAGACCCTGAAGTTTCCGCCAGAGAAAAACGTGCATCAACCCCTATGCATAGATTACCCCAATGTCACCGCGGGAATCCGTGAGTTGAATGCCGTAACATATATCAGGTGAATCAATAAGATATCCCAATTGTCACCTCAAGTATTCATACCGCAAGACATATATCATGTGTTCTCAAATCTGAATATTCAATCCGACATGGCAAAACTTCAAAGGGTAAAGATTCAATTCATCACAACAAGAGTATAGAGGTGAGAAACATCATATGATCCGACTATATTAACAAAGCCCATCATAGAAATCACAAGAGAGAGATTAAACACATAGGTACTAGTACAAACCCTCAGCCCCGAGGGTGGACTACTCCCTCCTCATCGTGGTGGCCGCCAGGATGATGAAGATGGCCACCAGAGATGATTCCCCCCTCCGGCAGGGTGCCGGAACGGGTCTAGATTGGTTTTCGGTGGCTACGGAGCCCTGCGGCGGCGGAACTTCTGATCCAGGTTAACCCCGAGGGGTTTCAGAATATTTGGGAATTTATAGTGCAAAGAGGGTACGGGAGACCACTGAGCTGGGCACAACCCACCTGGGCGCGCCAGGGGGCCCTGGCACGCCCTGGTGGGTTGTGCCCCCCTCGGGGCACCCCCCAGGTGCAGCTCCGGCCCATTGGGTTCCTTCCGCTCCATAAAAAATCCACAAAAAGTTTCACGGTGTCCGTTTGATATTGATTTTCTATGATGTAAAAAACAACAAAAAACAGCAACTGGTACTGGGTCAATTGGTTAGTCCCCAAAAATGATATAAAGTTGCTATAAAATGATTGTAAAACATCCAAGAATGATAATATATTGGCATGAATACTTCATAAATTATAGATACGTTGGAGACGCATCAGCATCCCCAAACTTAATTCCTACTCGTCCTCGAGTAGGTAAATGATAAAAGAAATAATTTATGAAGTGTGAATGCTAGCCAAGTGCATAAGTTTGATCAATGATAATTTCAATCACTTTTCCTAGCATCATAACAACAATTCTTTCTTATGAAACTTCTCATGTTATAGTAGCAACCAATTCACATGTTAAGGTTCAAACAATGAATTCTCTTGAAACTCAACAACCTATGTTCTTAGTCATCAAGCAATTGCAATTCAACTTATTCAACAAAGTTTAAGTAAGAGCTCCACATACTCAACCATCATATAGTCTTCTATGATTGCTAACACTCACCACATACACATGAGCAAAACGTTTCAACCAGACACATAGAAAGATAGGGGCTTATTGTTTTGCCTCCCAACATATTCACGTCAAGGGTGATGTCAACAATAATAACTCATGCTACCCATATTCAACCGGACATATGTGCCTATATCTTTCCTCACCACATGATGCTTACCAAAAGAGAGAAATAAAAAGGAATAGGGAGAAGAACTTTGACTCTTTGCATAAAAGTAAATACATAAAAGTAAAAGATAGGCCCTTCACAGAGGGAAGTAGAGGTTGCCATGCGCTTATTTGTTTGTATGCTCAATCCCTTAGTGCAAGAGAATGTCACGTTGTATTGCCCCTTAAGATGAAAACTTTTATTATGCAGTCTGTCGCTTTTATTCTTTGTCATCCAAGTTCATACAACGCTCAATTTTCTCTTATAGTAAATGATATTACACTTTTAGAAGCAATTTGTATTGCCTTTTTGCACCGATGACAACTTACTTGAGGGATCTTGTTAAATCCCTAGGTAGGTATGGTGGACACTTGAAAAAGATTTGGGTTTAAGGGTTTTTGGATGCACAAGTAGTATCTCTACTTAGTGCGGAATTTTTGGCTAGCAAAGATAGGGGGCAAGCACCACATGTTGAAGGATATATGACAATATAACTTCTACGTGAATATGAACAAACATAAACCATTACGTTGTCTTCCTTGTCCAACGTCAACAATTTTGGCATATAATATTTTGATGGGGGCTCAGAATCACAAAAGATTTCCATGATAGTGTATTTATATGTGGAAGTTCTCTTCCTTATACTAATTATTCGTGAATTGCTTGTGTTACCAATATTGTGATTGTCAAGCCTCAAAAGATTTCACTCTCTAAATCCAATGTGAAGCTACCACTAGGCATGATATGATTTCAACTTCATGAAATTCAATTTATTCAACAATTTACTCATAGGATATAAGTGAAGCACAAGAGTAAATGACAGAGAAAAGAGCTTCGTTGATGAGATGTGAATGCCGCTTACTTAGCTTCCTTGGCAACTATTTGAGGACTCTATTTTATTTAAAAAACTTTCAGATCTAAGTAATTTATTAAAACAGCAATCAAAACAAAATAAAATGACAAACCAAGGATGGCACACATCATGTGAAGAAGCAAAAAACTTAGGCTCAACCGACACTAACCGATAATTGTTGAAGAAGAAAGGTGGGATGCCTACCGGGGCATCCCCAAGCTTAGATGCTTGAGACTTATTGAAATATTATCTTGGGGTGCCTTGGGAATTCCCAAACTTGAGCTTTTGTGTCTCCTTAATTCCTCTCATATCGCGGTTTTCCTAAATCTCAAAAACTTCATCCACACAAAACTCAACAAGAACTCGTGAGATAAGTTAGTATAAATCAATGCAAAACTTTATCATTCCCTACTGTAGCAAATCACTAAAATTATTATTCAACATTGCATACTGAATGCCTCTGCATATTTAATACTCCTATCCTCAAATAGAATCATTAAACAAGCAAACATATGCAAACATAACAACAATCTGCCAAAACAGCACAGTCTGTAAAGAATGCAAGTGTATTAATACTTCTCTAACTCTAAAAGTTATGAAAATTTACCACACTGTATAAAATTTATCAGAGCTCATTATGAAAAAATATTCAACATTTATCACATTCTGACTTTTCTAGGGAATTTTTGCAACAATGGTAAACTTTCTGTTTTCAAACAGCAACAAGTATACTTGCAAAATAAGCATGGCAAAGGCTATCATTGCCACTTTTATTGAAATAAAAGATGCAAAACATTATTATAAATAACAGCAAGAAAATCCTAACAAAATAAATGTACGCTCCAAGTAAAACTCATATCATGTTACGAATGAAAACGTAGCTCCAAGTGAGTTTACCGATAATGTTGGAGACGAAAGAGGGGATGCCTTCCGGGGCATCCCCAAGCTTAGTTTCTTGGATATTCCTTGAATATTACCTTGGGGTGCCCAATCATAGGGTCTTGTCACTCCTCATTCTCCTCATATCGACATCTCATCCAAAACTTGCAAACTTCAATCACACAAAACTTAACGAAACTTTGTGAGATAGGTTAGTATGATAGAGAGCAAACCGTTTCACTTTTGGTACTGTCAAAGATAAGATTCATAATTGTTCTCACACAATGCCTACTGTAGAATATAATTTCCACAATTTATATTGAGCAATATAATCCATGGAAACTAGAAAACAAGCAAACTATGCATTGAAAACAGAATCTGTCAAAAGCAGAACAGTCTGTAGTAATCTTTACTCCAACCATACTTCTACCACTCAAAAAATTATGAAAAATTAGGAAAACCTGAGCAATTTGTCTATTAATCTTATGAAAAAAGAATCAACTCAAATGAACTCTTCTGTTAAAAACTAGATTATTTTCGTGAGCGCAAAAGTTTCTGTTTTTCAGCAAGATCAAAGCAACTATCACCCAACAAGATCCTAAAGGCTTTACTTGGCACTTTATTGAAACAAAAGTAATAAAACATTATTAATAAAGTAGCATAATCATGTGAACACACAAAAACATTAGGTAAAAGTGTTGGGTTGTCTCCCAACAAGCGCTTTTCTTTTATGCCTTTTAGCTAGGCATGATGATTTCAATGATGCTCACATAAAAGATAAGTATTGAAACATAACGGGAGCATAATGAAACACATGTCAAGCACATTTAAGCCTAACCCACTTCCTATGCATAGGGATTTTGTGATCAAACAATTTATGGGAACAAGAATCAACTAGCATAGGAAGGCAAAACAAGCACAACTTCAAGATTTTCAACACATAGAGAGGAAACTTGATATTATTGCAATTCCTACAAGCATAAGTTCCTCCCTCATAATAATTTTCAGTATCATCATGAATGAAATCAACAATATAACTATCACATAAACATTCTTTTCATGATCCACAAGCATAGAAATTTTCTTACTCTCCACATAAGCAAATTTATTCTCATGAATAGTTGTGGGAGGAAACTCAACAAAATAACTATCATGAGAGTGAAAATTAAAATCATGATGACAAGTTTCATGGTTATCATTATTCAATATAGCATACATGTCATCACCATAATCATCATATATAGGAACTTTGTTGTCATAATCAATTGCAACCTCCTCCAAAATAGTGGATTCATCATTAAATAATGTCATGACCTCTCCAAATCCACTTTCATCAATATAATCATCATAAATAGGAGGCATGAAATCATCATAATAAACTTTCTCATCAAAACTTGGGGGACTAAAAATATCATATTCATCAAATATAGCATCCCAAGCTTGTAGCTTTGCATATCATTAGCATCATGGATATTCAAAGAATTCATACTAACAACATTGCAATCATGCTCATCATTCAAATATTTTCTGCCAAAATTTTTATTGACTTCTTCTTCTAACAAATGAGCACAATTTTCTGAACCATCATTTTCAAGAAACAAATTATAAAGATGATCGGTAATATGATGCAACCTAAATTCCATTTTTTGTAGTTTTCTTTTATAAACCAAACTAGTGATAAAACAAGAAACTAAAAGATTCAATTGCAAGATCTAAAGATATACCTTCAAGCACTCACCTCCCCGGCAATGGCGCCAGAAAAGAGCTTGATGTCTACTACGCAACTTTATTCTTGTAGACACGTGTTGGGCCTCCGAGCGCAGAGTTTTGTAGGACAGTAGCAATTTTCCCTCAAGTGAATGGCCTAAGGTTAATCAATTCATGAGAGGTGTAGGATGAAGATGGTCTCTCTCAAACGACACTGCAACCAAATACATGCAATCTCTTGTGTCCCCAACACACCCAATACAATGGCAAATTGTATAGGTGCACTAGTTCGGCGAAGAGATGGTGATAAAAGTGTAATATGGATGGTAGAAATATGTTTTTATAATCTAATAAATAAAAACACCAAGGTAGAAAATAGTAAACGGGCACAAAAAAGTTGTTGCAATGCTTAAAAACAAGGCCTAGGGTCCGTACTTTCGCTAGTGCAATCTCCCAACAGTGCTAACATAGTTGGACCATATGATTATCCCTCAAAGTACAACAAAGAATCACTCCCGAGTTCCTATTAGCGGAGAACAAAAGGTAGGAATTATTTGTAGGGTGCGAAGCCACCTCAAAGCTATTCTTTCCGATCGGTCTATTCAAGAGTTCATACTAAAATAATACAAAGCTATTGTTTCCGTTCGATCTATCCCAGAGTTCATACTAGAATAACACCAAAGCATATTCATATTCATAATACTCAATCCACACAAAGAACTATAAAGAGACCCCGAAGTTTCCATCGGAGAAAAACGTGCATCAACCCCTATGCATAGATTACCCCAATGTCACCGCGGGAATCCGCGAGTTGAATTCCATAACATATATCAAGTGAATCAATAAGATACCCCAATTGTCACCTCAAGTATTCATACCGCAAGACATATATCATGTGTTCTCAAATCTGAATATTCAATCCGACATGACAAAACTTCAAAGGGTAAAGATTCAGTTCATCACAACAAGAGTGTAGAGGGGAGAAACATCATATGATCCGACTATATTAACAAAGCCCATGCTAGAAATTACGAGAGAGAGAGAGATTAAACACATAGCTACTGGTACAAACGCTCAGCCCCGAGGGTGGACTACTCCCTCCTCATCGTGGTGGCCGCCGGGATGATGAAGATGGTCAACGAGATGATTCCCCCCTCCGGCAGGGTGCCGGAATGGGTCTAGATTGGTTTTCGGTGGCTACGGAGCCCTGCGGCGGTGGAACTTCTGATCTAGGTTAACCCCGAGGGGTTTGGGCATATTTTGAAATTTATAGTGCAAAGAGGGTACGGGAGACCACCGAGGTGGGCACAACCCACCTGGGCGCGCCAGGGGGCCTTGGCGCACCCTGGTAGGTTGTGCCCCCCTCGGGGCACCCCAGGTGCAGCTCTGGCCCATTGGGTTCCATCCAGTCCATAAAAAATCCACAAAAAGTTTCGCGGTGTTTGGACCCCGTTTGATATTGATTTTCCGTGATGTAAAAAACAAGCAAAAAACAGCAACGGGCACTGGGCACTGGGTCAATAGGTTAGTCCCCCAAAATGATATAAAGTTGCTATAAAATGATTGTAAATCATCCAAGTATGATAATATATTGGCATGAATACTTCATAAATTATAGATACGTTGGAGACGTACCACAGCACGTCAAATTTATCTTCTCCAAATTTAACAAAAGCTTTTCCTTTTTCTTTTTGACAATCAACAATACCCCATTAAGTGTTGAACAAAGGTCTACCAAGGATCATGAGACAAAAATAACTTGTCCAGTTCCAATTATTAGGAATTTAGTAGGATACTTAATCTTAGCATAGAGAACTTCATCATATCTAATAATTTTGTGATGTGAAATGTAGACCTATCTGCCAGCTTTATTGTTAAATCAACACCCTCCATAGAGCAAGGTGAAATATCTTAAGCAATATATTGATAAAGAAAGAAAGGAATCTCACTTATACTTGCTCTAATATCACACCAACCATAATAACAATCAATACCAATCTTAATAGAATAACATGCATAACAACAACATTTGGAGGCCCTTTGATGTCTAAAAATATCAGTATGCTCCTCACAATATTGGATAACCTGCCTATCTAAATTTCTAGTCACAAGATCCTTAATCATTGCTATTTGAGGTTGTTTTTCAATATGATCATAGAGTTTATAAGTTTGCAACTCACTTTTATTTTGTACAATGCTTACCGATGAATGTTCTTAAATTCTAACCGGAAAAAGTGGGTTCTCAACGTAAACATAAGGTAGTAAA